>NW_028186083.1:848256-901219 GCF_003343005.1 Rhea americana
ACTTCTGTGACATGCTGCCCAGCTGGTCCCTCGTGTGACACCAGGACCTTCTTGATGGAAATCTGTGACTCTCGGGGCCACCTGCTGCTGCAAGTATCCCTCCCGTACAGCCTTCCTTGCGTTTCCCCAGCGTGGGGAAAGCACGCAAAGCCCTTGGAAAAGGTTGTCGTGCTAGTACTTGATTTGCCCTTGTTTAGTTTCTTTGACCTCTTCCCCTTGTTCCACTAATTTAGGTTGAAGCGTCTGCTGACTGACAGATACTTGAAGTGTCCAGGTCTCACAGAAAGCCAGTGGATTCACCAGACCAGCCTTCCTCGCRGGTGAGGTGGTCTTCCCCTCTGTCTTCCTCAGGCACTTGCTCTCTTTGGTGTGCTATCATTCTTGAATGATGGTTTCCCATAAAAAGCAAAGCATTCCACATTTTTTACAAGGTTGGAGAAAAAAGGACTATATAGGTGTCTATTTTAATTGCAGGTAAATACAGACAGCTTTCTTCAGCTGTTTTTTCCTGTTCCTTATAGACCTCAGCACCGAGCCTCATTATTGACAGGTGGACTAGCAGATCTTGSAGGGACAGGAGGGATGCACAGCATTATCAGTAGCTTGCTCGCGAGCTCTGGGGTGATCCAGACCAAGGGAGCTCTCCCTCGGCAGAATGAGTTACCGTAGAACTGCTTTTTCGCTTGATGRAAATGCTTGTCAATTCTGATCTGGTGGCATTGATGGTGGGGTAAAAGYGATGGAACTGATACCGCCCCTCTGTCTGTTACACACATCCTGATGAAATACAATTGGGATACACCACCAAGTTCAAAAATCTCAGAACTTTGCCTTCCTGCTTTGGTGGAGATTTTCACGGAAGGTGGAYTTGAAGCAGCAGGTTTAGAACTCCTCACTCAAGGAAAGACTGYTCCTCCCAGCAGGTACAAGAAGATTGAGTGAAGTCATTTAACAGCATCAAACCCAACAGATGTCAGAAGAGCTCAGAGCAATGCCAACTTTGATGAGATCAGATAAAACCTGAGCTTCTGATGGTTTGCTTCAGCCTGGCCCTTAGTTCCAGCAGTTATTCAGAACGACGGAAATTCAGGTTGCAGTTAAGACCCCATATTTGCAATAAATAGAGAAATAYATAACGTGTCCTCCATTAGGAAGGGAGTAAGAACACAGACACGAGAAGAGCCACGCAGACTACCACACTGGTGGCCTATTCCCTTTTCACYTGCGTAGTTCACAAGAGCCCTGCGAGACCTCAACGCGCGAGCAGACCTCCCGGCGCCTGGTTTGGAAGAGGTTTCCTGCAGACCCCGGGCTATTTCCAGGACCACTCGACAGGCTCCCTCCGCTCACGACCGCAGCTCTGTGTTGAAGCTGGGACAAGCCCTTGGGTGGAAGCGGGTCCCCACGGCAGCCGGTGGCCACGGTGCGCACCCCTGAGCCGGGCCGGGCGGCCGCCGCTCCCCGCACGCAGCCGCGCGTTTGGCTAATAAGAACCAGCTGTTTTTTTCCACTCGGATAGCTGTGAGAACTGATGACAACCTGTTTGACCGCTGACCTCTGAACTTGACCTGCTGCTAATACCTTCAGCTGCTGATTGCCACGGGTGGCTGGCAGAGCCCTTTGTCTTTCGCTGTTTTGGAGTCCAGACAGATAAATGATTTCTATTTGTCCTTTGGCGCAACGGAAGAGCTGATCGATATTATCCACGAATGATGTCAAGGATTTGTCGCCACAGCTTATGAATGACAAAACACTACCCAAAAAAACACCTTTTGGGGCAAAAGATTGAAAGCTGGAAAGGTTTATTGATTTTTGCTTTCTTAAATAGCAGCTCAAGCCACAAAAGAGAAAACGAAAAGCTTTGTGTGCTAAAATGCAGCAAAAAGCTTCCTCGAGAACAACGATTAGATCAGCTCTTGCATTTAAGTACTGTGTGCCTTGCCACAGTCAACTGCTCAATTTTGTCTGCTAAGCCCACTGCAATTTCCACCCATTTTTCCTTATTTCAAAAGCGCTTGTATAGTGAAATACCAGCCTCTGGAATAAAATGCTTCTCTGCTTTCGGCCACTGGTCAGCCAGGACAAGGCTATGCATCTCTGATGTGCGCAGGCAGCAAGTTCAGGAAAGAAGAAGAAGAGCTTTTAGACATGGGATGCAGGAGCAAAAAAGCCGGAAACGTGGGTTCGGGCCCTACCTCTGCCCACAGCACCAGTATAAGCGCAGGCAAATCGCTGCCACCTCCCTGTCCCTGGCTTTGCCTGGCCGCRGAAGGAGACCTGTCCTGTCCTGCAGCGCAGTGCTCGGGGGTCCGCTCCCGTGTCACCACAACTGTTTTAAGAGRAGGAGATCATGGCATATGACATTCCCATGGCAAAAACAACTTAATCACAGCCACGAACACGGGCTGTCCAGGCTTCACCAGGAATCACCTCGCCCAAAGTGAAAGCGCAGCAGAGCAGAGAGCTGGACCTGAGTCCCCTGGCRCTGCTGGATCATCCCACACCGCCGTCCTCGCCCCGGCTCACCACCMCCTTGTCCTCCCCAAGGGAAGTGTTTCGGCAACACAACGCGCATGAGGCCTAGCAGCACAGACAAAGAGCTGGACGAACTCGCTGCCAGCAGAGAAAAGCGTTTGCATTTTACAAATGACTGCACCTCCTCCAGAAATGGTGCTTGGTTAGGAGTTTAGAGCTGATTGGAAACGTCTCCATTTCCATAATTTCAGCAAACCCTTTCTATAAACAAACGAACCCTCCTGACAGTCCTGTTTCCTACGACGCGGTACTGTTTGGACCAGCATCCAAAACAGGTGCCACTATCCTGAAGTTCTAAATTTCAGTATTTTGGCAAATGATTTTTCTTTTGCACGTGCATTTTTTTTWAAAAATGTTTTTTTTTCACAAGCCTTCAAGCAGCACTTTCAATTCAACAACTCAACTGAAGTTTAAAGGAAATTTAAAGAGGAAAAAGAAACCAGAGCAATTCAAAGAAGAAAAGATCTCAAAGTGCTAGCAGAGATAAGGATCGCAGCGCTGATTTTCGCTACGAGGAAGCGGAAGAGAGGAGATGAGAAGGTCTCGGTCCCGTTCTCCGCTTCGGAGTCGAGAAGGGTTTGGGCGGCCGCGGCCCAGCGGCCTCCAGGCAGCCCGGCGGCTCGCACGCGGCTCCGGTGGGACAAGCCCCAGGCGCCGGCAGCCGGAGGGACGGAGGGACGGAGGGACGGAGGGACGGAGGGACGGCCCGACGCCACGCGCAGGCGAGGTCCGCACCGCAGGAGACGTTCGTTTGACAGCCCGCGGGGCTGAGCCAGCCGTTTAGCCCTTTCTATCCAGCGCGTTCAAGCTGGTCCCGTATTTTCTAGCTTTCCCCTTCCTCCTTCGGCAGACAGCGCGCCTCTCCGCTGCCTGGTCCAGAGAGCTTCGAACCCTCCGCRAGGCCCGGCGAAACGGGAGACGTTCTCCAGCTGCGGGGCAGCAGCCTTGCCCAGGGCGAGGTCTCCTGACGTCGGAGAGTCTCTGGAAGCATTTTGGCTGCGACGGTACCAACGTGCAGAGAAGGGGCCGCGCTCCGCGCCCCTGGCACAACCCGCGGGAGCTCCCGGAGCCTTTAACGACCGCCTTTCGGGACCGCYGCCGCACTACAAACCATCCCCGGCCACCTCATTCCTCCTCTCCGCCTTGGGCTTCTCCTTGATCGCTGAGCTGCGTCCCACCGCCGGGGCCAAAGGAAGTTCCCGAGACAGCGCGCACCGCGTTGCATACGTGCAACCACCCTTCCGTCCGCAGTCCTCGCGCAGTCTGACAGCTCGTTCCCATAAATTTACGGGGTCCGCCTCCCACGCACGTATTGCACGGCCCCAAAGAGCCGAAACTCCGAGGCGGCGTCYGGCATCGGAGCGCCAGCCGGCCCGCGCAGCCGCCTCCGCGCCGCCTTTGGGGCTCGCGATCAGACGCGTGTTAAAACGCACAGCCTGGTTTCTGCTTTGAGCACCGAGACTTAATAAAAAACGCCTTCGATCAGAGCCAGCCCCAAGTAAAGGAGTCGAGGATTTCTGGTCATCTCCGGAGGACTTGGGCTCGGCTTTCTTTCAAGTGAYACGTTACACCGCGCTCGCAGTGGGGAAAATGCTTTTAAGAAAGTATTTTCTAAGTAATAAAACGTCTCCAAGTGTGGGGATTAGACATAATCCAATTCCTTTATCAAATAAAGATGCCATCGCGGCCTGTGAAATACAAGGGAAGAAGTTCCCTCGCCGCTCTCCGTCTCACAGCTGTATCACGTAACGCGCCCCGGGAGAGCGCCGGCCCCACGGCGTAACGCAGAACGGGGAGGGCTCGCCACCTGCTTCGCGCTCGGCATAATCTGGCTGCGGAGGGATTCATTCCTACGCTTTGATTTTCCATCTGCGTTGCATCAGAGGTAACCCCTGTCATTCCCGAGACATAACCCATGTGTAAGAGCGGGCAACATCCGACGCCGCGGCAGCTCTGCCTGGAACGAATGCACCGCTCTCCTCAGGGCTCTGTTTGTTTAATTAAATTTTACGCACGGATAAAATGTTTTGTGAAATTTCCACTGTGGGGTGTTGTAATTAAAACCGGTGAACTCGATACAGACAGGCAACTATTGTAACGCTGCCTTTGTCTGCGGTTTGAACACCGGCAGCAACGCTGAGCTCTACAGCCCTGATCTGCTTGCTGAACTCCAGCCGCTGCCCGAGCCGGGCGCAGCGTGGGGCTGCGCCGGTCGGCTTTGAGCGGAAAGCACGAACGCCGAGAAATGCACCTGGGTCAATTACGAGGACTCTCAAAAAAAAAAAAAAAAAAAAAAAAAAAAAAAAAAAAAGACAGGGAAGGATCAGCAAACCAGCCCCAAACCTAACCCCACCCCGCGCCCTGTGCAATTACAACTTTCCTTCGATGCTCTGGAGCTGTCATATTTTTCAAAACAACCTAATCTTCCACTTGCTCAGCTCCAGGCCTTCTGCCGCTGCCGTGAGAAAGGTTCGGGCTGGTATTGCTGCTTGAGAAAAGGCTCGGAAAGGGCATTTCCATGGGCTAACATACTGTACTGCGCCCCCCCCCGAAAAAATGAGAAGAAAAATCACAGAAATACACAGAAATTAAAACCAATCAATAAATTCTGCCACYATATTTTTTCAAACAAGATTTCTTGTGAAAGAGAAACCTTGCAGTCCAGCTGGGGCTTCCAACGAGATGTTTTCCAAAAGGATTTGGTGTTTCCCCATTTAGAAGCGCAGTGAAATGCCCTGGGAACGGGGGTGTGCAGGCGGCCCTCGCGAGCCCCGGGCAGGAGCCCGCCGCGGGCCCGCGCCTCCGCGGCGGACCGGCTCCGAGGTCGCTCTGCAGCCAGGAAACCTGAGCTCTGGATTTTATAACATCRGGCTCCGTTCTATTTGAAATCAATATTTCCCTCCAAGTCTCAGCGTGAGCCCATGAATCAGCCCGTGCACGAAAAGCGAATGAAAAATAAAATAAAATAAACGTTTCTATGACTTTTTTCCTGGAGCCGGCAGCAGAATCTCCAAAAGTCACCAAAAACCCACAGAAGGACACACTTCCCCTCGAATTCTGCTGCACCGTCCGGCAGCCGGGACGTCGCGGAGGCGCCCCGGGAGGGAGCTGTGCCGGCGGGCGCTCCCCCTTTCCCGGGGCTCGCGCCGGGAGCAGGACCTCGCCGGCCCCGCTCTTAMCCCCCCGGCAAGGCACACAAACTCTGCGGCGCTCCGCCGGGATCGCTGCGGAGGAGCTGGGCAAAACAACCCCCCCCCGACCACCTAACCTGCATTTTTTCTAAGTCCGCTCCCCCCGTTTATCCCCCACTATTGACACAGTGCTTTGTTTCAAATTACACTTAATTTAAAGGATTTTGCTGTACCCTTGTATCCTAGGAAGAGCCTTTCCAAGAGGCTCCTGCTGATTAAGTGTTGCTGGGCCCCTGCCGAAGGCGGGAAGTTTCGCGCGCCAGGAGCCAACGCGCGCCGGCCCCGTTCGGTCCTTCGGGCCGGCCCGCAGCCGCCCGGCCCGCGGCTCAGCGCGCCGTCCGGCTGCAGCGCTCCCCTCCCGGCACCGGGACTCGCGCCGGCGGCTYGTGCCGCGCTGCTCCCGCGGCCGGGGTGCTCCTGCCCTCGGTGCTCCGCTCCTTTCTACCGGATAAACCCGGATAGCACAGACCTTCATCGCCCCATTTTTCACAGCTCCTTTTAATTTACTCTTTATAGCAACTTGGGATACTTGAAGTTTAGCAATATTAAAGAACAAGGATGTTTTGCCTGCCCTTGGCTTATCCTTCATATCCAGCCAAGTACTGCGGTATTCTACAGTAGCGCTTGGCACCGCTACAGCAGCTATAAAATATCGCAGAGCTTGATTTCATTTTATTTTCCAAACACAGCTCGCAGCCAGCGTGGCCAGCGCCGCGCAGCCGCTTCCRGAGCGGGACCATCGGAAGGCGACTAGCTGAGAGGGTGTCGGGTTTAGCGCATCAGGCAAAGCTGCGCGCTCGGCCCGCCAGACCCTGCAATCTGAGAGTTTGAGAAGAGAGGGGTTTAGGGCCGGATTCCTTTCTGGGCTTCCAAAAATAAACTTGTGTAAGGCCAATTCCAAAAGCCACATTCRTTAGAGGGAATCATCTCAGCCGCAGTCTGTTGCGTTACTGCAAGCACGTGAACTGTGGGTGATGGTGAGGAATAGCCGTGGAAAGCAAAACAMAACAACCTCCGCTAACAAATAGCCCCCTTAACCTCAAGCACAGTTATTATTTTTTACTCTTTCTTTCCATATTCACCTCCCAAACCTACTACCATTTAATGGAGGAAAGTAGCTATGATGTTTTAATAGCTCAGATCGATAACAACCCCTTCCATCTTTCTCTTTTTTAACCTCCAAAATTATTTTAGGCAAGGCTAGGTTCATTTTATCCTTATTTATTTATTACTTAATCGGTAGAGAACCCTTAAGGCAAAATAGCCTCGTTTGCAAGAAAGATCAGATGCCAGAAGCAGCAAAAGCATAGCTACAAATCAGTATGCAAACCAGCCTCAACCCCCAGCATAAAGGGTCTCCAGCGCAGCACGTGTGCTATTTGCTCACATTACTTAACACAGTTTAACACGTATTTTTAAACAGGCCAATTGTTTATGAGACCCACAATATGGAAGGGAAAGAAGTTGACACCAGCACGCGATAAAAACCGGAGAAGGAGCTCGCGYGGGGAAAGCGCGCCTATCTCAAACACCGCAATAAACTGTCGCCTACTTAACATATCCCGTGCAAGCCGTCCTATGCGCCCCTTAAGCGTTGCTCCTACATTTTCCCCCTAAATCTTTGAATTCGTTATCGTTAATTGTTACGTATGCAATTTTGTTGACTTGGGAACTGGCGACGGCTGCCGGCTTCGCCGCTGCGAGCACAGGGCGTCTCTCGCGTTAAAGGACCGCGCGGATCTCCTGCCCGGGGCGGCAGGGAGAGAAGGCGCAGGAAGGAGGAGGTTCCGCCCGGCCTTTCCCAGGGCTCTGCCGGGACGCGGCCCGTCCCGACGCCTGCTCCGAGGAGGGGCCCTCTCGCAGCCCCGCACGCGAACGGCGACGCACGGCCCTCTCTCGCCGCTGGAATAAAACCACCTCTCCAGGAGTCAAACGCGACGCCTGCTAACTTATCAAAAAAGCTGCTCCTTGCTGGAGGTTTTCTTAAGCTGTATTTCTGCAATTCCAGTGATTAAAGGGTTCTCTCATTTCTTTTCCTCGCCCCTACGTAGGGAGACAGGTAATAGATCAAGCGGATAACTGCATTAAGATGTCACTTCGACAACAGCTCGTTCTGAGCGGCAAAAATAGTTGAGACTCGGACGAAAGACCTGGGCTGAGAAATCAGCGTGAGCCCCGCCGCCCGGGCTGCAAGACGGCAGGCGGGTAACACGGTATCGTCGCGCTACGGCCATCCAGAAGAAGAGAGAMGGGAGGAAACGGCTGACGAAGCGGTCACGCGTCCCGCAAAGGGTCCCCCCGGCCGGCTCCGGCGAGGCGCGACGCCGGGCACGGCCGCAGCCCGGCACGGCGCGACGGGCCTTCGAGCGCCAGCAAACCTAAGGCAGGGCGTCTGGCGGGACGGTTCCTTAACAGTTTTGTCGCCCCGAGATATTTACAGCAGCATCGGCAGCACCGCAATAACCCCACGGTGCACGGCCGGTTACGGAATAAAGTCACTTGCCTTAACCAAGCACACCGTAAATTTTCGAGAGCCCGTGTCCTGCCGGATCCAGGGCCGTGCTGCGGGTTAGCGTTTGATTTAAGGYGACGCACCCCGGGCTGTTCTCCTGTCGTCGTCTTTGCCGGAGATCCCCCAGGTCCCGGCGCGCGGCGAGGAGAAACCCTCGGGCCGGGGCTCTGGAAAACCCAGGAGTTCGTGCAAGCGTTTGCGCTTGCGCAGATTTTCAACTGGTAAGGCTGGAAGGGACCTCTGGAGATCACCTAGTCCAACCCTCAAACAAGTAGCCCATACGGGGATCGAACCTGCAACCTTGGCATTACTAGCACCATGCCCTAACCAGCTGAGCTAAACCTAACCCCAAACACGGCGAGTGTTGCCTGAACGTGGCCTGGACCTTCTGCTCCACAATTTCAGCCCTTACACCAAGACCCTTCCTGAAGATCCACRTAAACTTTCTGAAGTGATGCGGGCCAGACTTCAATTTTATGATACAGGCGGTTTAGCAGCTTTCTGAAATCTTTCAGTGCACCTGTGAAACAGACAGCAGTGCATATGGAAAAGTGGGAAATATGCAGAAATACACAGAAAATGGGATGTTCTCTGAAGCAGGACAAGAAAAAACGACCAGAACCATAGAAAAACTCTGAGCTTTCCTAACAGCAGAGGATGAAGGACAGCCAAGAGGTGGCAGTTTCGAACGGAGCTCTCCATGACCAGTGAGCAATCTGCTCCTTGTGTCCTCCAGGGAAGAGAAAAAAGGAGCAAAATACAGTTAATGATTAATTGCACAACCCAAAGCTCTCCCACAAAAACCCTTTCGACCATGAGAAATATTATTCTGCCACTTAATAAAAGCTTACCCCAAAATCCCAACGTTGATAGCATCAACCTTCAGACCCCGATGCGGGAGTGACCTGAAGCCACTGGGTCTAAGGCCTGCTCTTAACCCCAGTGTAAGAAAACACTTCACATATGACCTGCCGATTGATTTACAGTACAGCGAGGGGACAGTGGATTAACGGTGTGTATTGCTGGATCAGCTTCCAAGGCAGAAGACAAGCTCAGGCTGCTTCAGATCCATGCGTGGGAAAATTCAGCATCCCCCTCTCCAACGCTCGTTTGCCGTTAACACTCCCAGCGGTTTTCTTCCGGCAGCAGCAATCGGTTGATCAACAGCCTTTAGCACGGCAAACATCCCAAACTTCTCCAGAGCAGCACGGCCCTGCCTCGCGCTTTTGCCTGTTGTTTGCATTTCTCCCAAGGGGAGATATTTTTCCGAGGAAAGTGAGGCCAGAGAAAGAAGGGAGCAGCYGGAAGAGTGGAGCAGGCGGCCCCTGCTTGCCCGGAGGAAGAGGAGCGAGCAGCGTGAGGCACAGCCCTCCCTGCTGCTCAGTGAACAAGAACAGAGCAGAGCGAACAATCGCTACAAAAAAATAACAGCCACCTACGCAGGACAATAAAGTAACATCACAACGGAGCAGGATTTGGCCAAAGACATTGCAGTGAATTCGTTCTGCTGGAATAAATCCGGAGCAAAACGTGCTGCACGGGGCGGCCGAGCAGCACCCATCCCGSCGGCAAGAGCGGACCGGCCGCGCTTCGCCCCGGCGTTACACCTCTCCGGAGCGCACGCCTCCAGCCGGGAGGATTCGCTCGCTTTTTGCACTTAGTTCTCAAGCTGCCCGTATGTGAAACCTGTGGTTTTTTTTTTTGTTTGTTTTTTTTTTAATTAATATTAAATATTTGTATTAAAAGGTAGTAATAAGTTTTGTTTTAAAACCTGGCTAGAGCCGCTATTTGCGCTGCGGGCAGAGGCGCCAGGCTGGCAGCGGCCCCACCGGGCTCCCTCGCGGAGGGGCTCTTCCCTTTCCCTTTCCCTTTCCCTTTCCCTTTCCCTTTCCCTTTCCCTTTCCCTTTCCCTTTCCCTTTCCCTTTCCCTTTCCCTTTCCCTTCGCCTCCTGCTGAGCCAGCCGTACCTCCGCCCGTGCTCTGTATAGGAGGCAAAAGAGGGAGCAAATTTCCAAAGCCATTCCTTTAACTGTTGCAGGGAGAACTTGTTAAATGAGAGGCTAGAAAAACAAAATAAAATTCAAAATATTCAGGAAAAAAAAAGCGTTAGGAATAGAAACTGAAACAGGGAATCTGGGGATTTTCCATACATTCACCAGGGTGATAAAACGTTATACCAGGGAGGCAACTTGGTAACAGAATTACTTATCCTCAAGAGCCAGAGATGCTCCTAAGCAAGATCCTGCTGCTTTATTATCGTGACTTATTTCACAGCAAGAGCAGCTGGAGAGTGCCAGGTCTGGAGCGCTGCAACGCGAGGCTTCCCCAGCACGGGCCCTCCTCCTCCTCCTCCTCCTCCTCGGGCTGCGGCATCGCCCGCGCCAGGCCGCCGGCGCAGCCGGACGGGACCAGGGCGCTGGGGCAGAGCGACGCGGGGACGAACGCCCTGCCCGCGGCGCTCACCGACACCTTTCGCCCTTTTTTTTTYYYYCCCCCCCTTTTGGACACTGCTAATGACCTCTGGCAAAGATTACTTYTACCCTTGTGGGTCTTTAATGAGACTTTTGAAAAACATTTTTTTCCCCCTGGCTTTGGGAACGGATCAGATTTCACAAACGACCAGGTCCTGCAGGAGCTTTTTYCTTAATCCTGTCGAATGCTCTTCTCCTTCCCCACGTGCAATCCTTGCCACGCGAACTAAGCGCTCTGCTTTCCTGTCCTCGGTATCCCGCCCAGGGGCTACGTACAGTGCGCACTCGGCACGTTCAGAGTTTGTCTTTCAAGTGCCGTTGCCTTTTCTCTGCTTCTCTCTCGTTCCACTGAAGTAAGAAAACACAAGCGAAACCGCTTCCTCCGAGCTGTCGGGAGCACGTGTGCGCGCCAGGAACAAGGACGCACCGCAAATTAGTAAGGAYTGGGAAAAAGAGGATGATGCACGTGATACCGAGAATTTCCACTTACTGCAGCTCTTGCAACACCCGCTTTGAAAAGGACAGCTCGCTCGCAGGCGGGGCGAAATTCCTCCTGAGCTCAGCTGCGGAGCCCGGGCAGCCGCTGCCGGGCGCTCGGCGGCGCCGGGCGAGCAGACGCACCGCGCCGGGCGCGAGCTCTGGACCCGCCGCGCCGCGCTTCATTCATTTGTATCGGGAAGCGTTAACGCTGCTAATAGAAGACAGCCGAAGCGCTCTCCGCTCCTCCCCTGGCGCTTTTTGCTGTTTGCCTTTTGCTATTTTCCGAGTCGGGGAAGGTCCGCACCCCAGAAAACCACGCTCGGGACCTCGCAGCGGCGGCGCTGGACGCAGCAGCGAGGCGCAGCCTGTCCGTCGGCACGCGGAGGGCAAACCGAGCGGCAGGGAGGCGCAGCCCGCGCCCGCCTTTGCACAGCCCGGGTGCGCGGGAGAGTCCCCACCCCACGGAGGCCCCCTCCAGCTGCAGACYACCCTGGCGTTGGTGCCGGGGCCGGATTGCCTGATGCGACTGCAAAGGGCTCCAAAGGCCTCGGTGGAAGAAAATTTGGGGCTTCCTCCTCYGGTCACCGTGCTGCGCTGTGAGTGTGCAGCGGAGCTCCAGCGGGCATCGCCCACCGGTGATGGGGCCAAAATGCGGTGATGGGGCCAAGATGCGGCTGGGGCCAAAGCTCCTCCTTCCGCAAGGACGGTCCCTCCTGAACCTCCATGGGAACTGGCAGAACAGCAGCGGCAGCAAAATTGGGCACAGCCGCGCGCTGAGAACGTTCCCCCGCACGTGCACATGCACGCGCGCCCACCGGCACGCGGCCCATCGGGAGCTGCTACGTCTCTATCTGAAGTGACACGGGCAACAACAGGGACGTTCTCCATCCCTGTCCCCTTCCCCGTCCCCGTCCCCATCCCCGTCCCCATCCCCATCCCCATCCCCTCCACCGCGCGACGCGGACGGGCGGCTCGGGAGGACGACGCGCACGTTTGCAGAGATGCTCTCGTGTCCTTTGACCCCTCGTCCCTCCATCACGGGAGATCTATAACATTTACAATCCGAAAAACAAAGGAGAAGGGAGAGTAGAGCCAGAATTCATCTTCCAGGCTGACACCTAGCGTTAATTAACGACTTAAAAATCAATGACATAAGGGACAGGCAGCAAATGACACCTCCATGCAGAGCCTGTCTGCTTGCAGGAGAGGGAAAAAATTCCCTCCGAGGACAGCCTTGACGCCCGCCGTAYGGGGGGCCGGGAGGAGCAGCGAGGGCGGCACCCCATCCGCTCACCACCRCCCCGTCAAACGCTGCAAATTCCCCCGCTTTATTTCTGCATCTCCCAGGCGCTGTCCGGGAGACGCTGCTCCCGAGGCACGGGAGGCTTGGTGCGTTTTGAAGCTGGGCGTACAGCAGAAGCCCTGGAGGGGCTAAGCAGGAGCTCTCTTTTAAAAGGCTACAAGGGGTGTTTACAGCTGGACATTTAGGGGGAAAAAAGGCCAGTGCTGGGCAYTCACCCGGGCCCAGCCGGGTCCTGGCCCACAGCTCCGGGCTCGTCCCATGATGCAAGTGAAAAGAAGAAAGTTCAATCTATTAGAGATGTTTAAGAGCTAAAGATGTCCCCAGTGGACTGGGGTCTTTTTTCTCCCTGTGCTGTTTTACGTCCATATATATCCACTTTTCAGAAAAATTGTTTGCGATCCACGTTATTCTGGGATAACCGAGGCCAGCGGTTTCTCTTCAGAACGAGAGGAAACGTTACAGGAAAAATTAACTCTGTAAGAGCAGCCGAAGCGTCGCTCACGGGGCAAGCGCAGCCAAGGTGCCTCCAGCCGTGCTGGATACAGCCTTGCCGCCCTGCCCGGAGCGGAAAACCGGCCGCAGACAGCTCCGCGCTGGGGCAGGTGCCGGCGGTGCTCCAGCAGGCCCGGCGCACGCCGAAACACCGGAGCGGCGGAGCGGAGCGGCCCGCCGGCTGCAAGTCGGGGAAACGCAGAGGCAGGTCCACGCGCGCTGGAGGAGCTCAGCTCGCCGACACCCAACAGGGCCGCTCGCTGCTTCCCCTTCAGCGTCCCGCGGGAAACGCCGCGCTGCCGACGAACGCGCGCGGGGACCGGCCCGGCGAGCAGATGGCGTGCCTTTTCTTCCTTCTTTTTTTTCTTTCTTTCTCTCTCTCTTTTTTTTTTTTAAGAGCAAACCTTTCTGGAATACTAAATCTTACAGGAGCTGTAAATGTCAAATTTAAATTCATACTTTGTACCACCTTTGATTTCAAAGAGGATTACACCTATTCGCTGAAAGCAAAGCAACACCAAAGCTACATGAAATGGAATTACGACTACTTAGGCCTTTTTCTATTGCCTCTTTATATTGTTAACTCCTTCCAATTCATTAAGTCTAATCCTTATTAGGCTAAGTAACACACATCTGAATAGGCCGGACTGGACACAGGAGCATATGTGCCTTTTGTATCGCTTCCCGGCTAATCCGGCGCCCGGGCTGGGACAGCCCCTGCGCGGAGCGAGCGGCGAGCTCCCCGCGGGGCGCCCGGCCCCGCTCGCCAGCTCCGCCGGGGCGGCGGGGGGAGCGAGCCTCTGCCCAGCTCGGCACCCTCGCTAGCAGGGGGCTTGCAGAAGCGCCCCGGGGCCGCGGCATCTCCCCCCTCGCCGCGTCCGGGAGCTGCCGCACGCCGGCACGCGCCTCCCCGCCAGAGCCGCTCCGCGCGCTCGCGTTTCCTCCGGCAGGAAAAGCCACGTCCGCGCCAAGCGACGCACGCCGAGCCGCCTGCGACCGGCGGAAAAATACGGGGCAAAATTCCTCTTGCACAGGTGGGACGTAAACCAAGCCTAACTGCATGGAAGTCATCGGAATTACACAGCAGTGAGACGGGAATCAAAGTATATAAAATAGATATTTATACAGCACCGGTGTTGCTCATAGTGTTTTAAAAACAATAAAGCAGCAGCTTATAGAGTCTCTTGCATATTGCAGACATGAAATAAAGCCAGGATAGGAGCTAGAACATCTAATTCCCTGGCTAGAAGGAAGAGAGAGTGATTCAGGTTTACAGGGTGCCATTCAGTTTTATGACAATATCTCCTAATACAGCAGGTTTATCAATTGAGCAGAAAGGCACGACGGGGTGTGTTATTATTGGAGCCTAATCTCACGCCTCGGGTGTGTTGTGCGCGGCACGAGGGCAAAAGGCCACACCACTCTGTGATTATCCAGGAGCAATGCTCACGCAGGACGCCGTGTCTGGATTATAAAGCGGATTGGTTAGGTTTTAAAATGAAACGTTAACATTCGTTGCTTAGGCTTCAGCTGAGGACGGGTCTCCCTGCTGCGGGTATAGCGTATGAAGAGCACACGGACAGCGTAAAGCAAATACCCCGCTCGGTTTCTTGGATCTCCTCTCTTTGGCGTAGACCGCCCATCGCCTTGGGCTGCCACACCGCGTCTGGCCGGGCACTTCAAGCAGAGAGCATCTCTCCGGACCACGCGGATGGGCTAGTGCAGACCGCTAGGGAGGAAAGAAAAGGGACGAGCGACCCCGCTGCAGAAACGCCCAGCGGGCAGGATCCAGTGAACCGGATGCTCCTTGTTAAAGGACGGTGAGTCCTGAGCCCCCAGGCAGGGCCAGCGGCACAGCCAGGTCCCAGCCTTGGCCTTGCCACGTCCCTCCAACTAAAGCAGCTCTACGGGAGGGAGGTTTTCCACCGGGAACCCTGGCCCGGGAGGAGCCTGGCTCCTGCACCCCTCTGCCCTGCAAGCCAACCCTCTGCACCCCAGTTCTTCCATCCATAAAATGGAGCTAACGGCCCATTTCACTGCAGAAGTCCTGGAGGCCCAGGAAGCTGTCTGAGATCCCAGGCGTGGGCGCTCCTTACTAAACAGCACCTATGCAAGAGACACTCTGCAGAAGACTTGCTGCGATCCTAACAGAGTGACTTGCTCCTTGCTGTGCCTGGGTCAGTCCCACCGATGCCAGCGGGATGCCTGGGCTCGTGCTGCATACCCAGAAGGAGAACAGTACCCTACAGGTTTTAATTAGCACTTTCCAAGAAGCAAAGTTCCCCTCTATTGTCACTTAATTACTGCGTACCTGCCCCAGCAGACACCAAGCTTTCCCTGCGACCTCTCGCTCTCTACACCCCTGTCATTCTCTCTCTCAGAGCCCTGCGTGACACTGGGGAAACATAGAGCAAGTCCTTAATTAATTGGACTAATTAGTCTGCTAGATGGCTGGACAGCTGGACCCTATCTCCGACACGATCGCCTCGTGGAGGGAACGATCAAAGAGCGGTTTGTTTCTCCAGCGTTGACAAAGTCTCGGAACTGCCCGTGATCCGGCTCCTATTAACCCGGCTCCCTCGAGAGCGCGGCAAAGGACGAAGCCGTCGCTTCCCTTTGGCTAATGAAGTCCGCACTAAGATCGCAATACCCTCCGAACAGCACCTGATAGCCTTCGAAAGGGTCAAGGTTTCCTTTCAAACCCGTTTTCCAGGGTTTATAACGTGGCTGTAGAACTTTGCTCTGGTTTGAAACCCTGCAAGCTGCTTCTTGGGCCCCACACCATAACTCTTCAAACTTTCCAAAACTATGTTCAGGAGTTTGCCTTTTTTTTTTTTTTTTAACTCTCTGAAGCTGTGTCACCTGTCAAACCTGATCTTTCAGCTTTCAGGAAAGTGCAATATCTAATCCCTGCGGATGGGTACTTTCCCCCCTCCACGCCTACGTGCACGGTCAGCTTCTGAGCGCTCCCGCTGTGCCAGCCCCGACGCACGCCTCCAGCGAGGATGTTGTGCTCGCCTTGGTCGCTTGCTCCGCGAATAGCGGCGCGTTTCATTCAGGCACAAGCTTAGCTAATGCGACAACCGCAAGGGTTAACCTACACRGCTGGATTTTTTGTAATTCCCAGAATAGATTGGCTTTTACTGTTTTTTGATGCTTTTCTGCCTTTAGTGAGCTCAGAAGTACCTTTGATTTACAACGGGAACRTGGGGAATAATTGGTCCAGAGCGTCAATAATACGAGAAAAGAYGGAAAAGCGTAGAGCTAACCCTGAAAAGCGGCAGCTGAGCCAGGGCGGAGGGTTTGGCCCGCGACGAGCAGCGAGAGGCCGCCGGGCTTATCAGCTGCGCTAGCGTGAATTTATGCAGCGCAGAGCGCCGTGCTGGGGGGGGAGCACAGCAGACCCTTCACGTCATCCCTCGGCTTGATGGATAGCTCTTGGACGCAAACRTCCCTTTCCCACTTGTGTTTGTACTAATACAAACGTCGACGTCCCTATGGCAATCTGTCATCAACAGCGTCAAAGGAAGTGGGAGATCCCTGAAAGCAAAACTGAGTTCGGATCGTTGACAGAGTTAGAAAAAGAAGGGAAAGAAGCCAGATAGGAAAATACTCACTGAAAGACAGGCTTAACCGCTGGAAGCCCCGCCGCCGGTTTGCGCTCCCCGGCTGCACCGGCCCGCAGCCTCGGCCGCTGCCCGCTCCCGCCGTCGGGCGGGTTCGGAGGGGCCCCGCCAAGGACACGGCCACGCGTGCCCGCACCCAGGCGGGCGCCTCAGCCACCCCAACCCCTGCACGAGCTCCCCGGGGCCCGCAGCGATGCCGGACGCTGGGTAACTCCCTCCAGCAGCACACGCTCCCGCTCCGGCGTTTCCGCCGACGCTCTCGCTACCTCGCGTGTTTCTCCAAAGACAGATTGTGATTAGCAGGGGGAACGTCAAAATTTCAGTATGCTATTCCCACACTGCAAAGTGTGTGTGTTGAGGGGGAAACAAAATAGGAATAGTTCCTATTTCTGGAGAATCTGTGTAATTCTCATGGTGCTGAGATTTTATTTCTGGTTTTGCTGGATGCGAATTCCACATAGAAACAAAACCCAGGATTTTTTCCGCCCTGCATCGTTTCTTTAGGGGGTATAAGATGCTTTCCCAAAATGATACAGCTTTAAAAGAAACTGGGAACGGTGAGTATCCATCTGGAGATTTAAAACTAACAACTTCCCTCGGCGCCTTTTGGAAGCAAATCCCAAGCAGCTGACCGGTGCGGCAGGAGGGAAGCGCCGGGCAGCCGCAGTAGGCTACGGGCTGGAAGCAAACGCACCGCGAGCTACCGGAGCGGCAGCGGCAACACGAAAGATGCCTACTGAGCGCTGCAACAAGCACAGGACGAGAAGGCTCTAATTCTCTTCCCAGGGAAATAAAAGGATACAGGCTGCACCTGCATCATCGCGGACCGGGCGCGCGGGTTTCCCAGCGTCTGGCCTGTCAGCAGGGCCCTGCAGTTTGGCTAACAGAGGAACAGGCAAGCAAGAAAACCACTTTTCTAGCACAAATGCAGAGCCAACGTGCTTCCTCCTCTTGCAAAATTGTCACRGGAAGTAAATTAATAAAACGGAGCGCGGACACGTGAGCAGCTGCTTCCTTCCTGGACTCAGCAGGCAGAAGCTTAGGGAACGCTCCCGAGTATCGGAAGTTAGACGGTAAAACAGAAGTAGAATGGGCTGAAATTTCCAAAGCTGCTTAGAGCAGGATGGAGAAGGTAATTCCCATTCATCTCTACGCACAGCTGCCTGCCTACATCCCCTAGCTCACGTTAGAAAAACYGTAGCTGCAGCAGCTACTGGTTGCTGCTCTAGGACGATCACACAGGCCTCCGAGCTGTCGGGTGGTGTATTAGATTGAAATGAGAACAAGTGGGAAAAGGGAGTAAATAATATAAACAGAGAAGGCTGTTTTTGAGCACCTGCTCTTTCAGGGCACGCTGCAGCAGACAGAGGTGGCCACGCTCCAGGTGCCTCGGTCCTTAGTCAAGCAGACGACGGGTTATTCCACGGGAGCAGCTTCGCTCCCTGCGACAAGCGCTGCAGGACCCGCGCGGCGCTCGGGGGCCTGCTCGGCGCCTCCGGCAGGGCTTTGCTCCGGCCCAAAGGCACTGCGATTCCCGAGCTCTTCCACGAGCACAAAATGACTCCAAGCGTACCCAGCGAAAAGACGGTTTCCATCACCCGAGAGCCAGACCGGGAACCCGGAGCTGCCCAGCGAGCTCTGCTGYGCCCAGCCAGGCTGGCCTCGGCGCTGAACAGGCGCACAAGAACTTAGCACGGGCAGTTTTTGCAGCCTATCTGCAACTTCTCCTCAGATACAGCATTTTGTTTTATAAAGACATTCAGCCTTTATTTAGAAAACTTGTGAGTGATGGAGCATCTACCATATCCCCTGGTAATTTTCTCCGATGGTTAATTACTGGGACTGTCAAAACACACTTCAATTCTCATTTGAATTTATCTGGCATCAGTTTCCAACCGCAGAACCTAGTTATAGATATATTTTTTTCTCCTCAGCTTGAGAGACTTTTACTGCGCGCTGTTCTTCCCGGTATTTGCAGATTACGACCACGCTGTCTAGTAACCTTTCCGCAMACGAACTCCTTGGCACCTGATAAAAGACTATCCTGACTTTGGCGCGAGCGGGCAGGGGCTGCACGCACGCGGTACCGTACCAATACGAGAAGAAAGGCAATCAAGCCCTGAAGAGCAACCTGCATCTCGACACCTCGTTTGGAAGTCAAAGACATCGAAGCACCCCGGACAGCTKGCCTCTTCGCTGACCTAACGGGCTACGCAAAACCGCCTCCCCTCACGTGCTGGATTCCCACCAGCTCGGCTCAAAAACGCTCAAAAAGGAGGTGCAGCCCGTGTCCCAGCGCATCTCCGGCATCTGCCCGGAGGGAGGGCAGCAAGGGGGACTTGTGCCCCTCGAGAGCCTCGAGCCTCCCACGGAGCAGCTTCCAATTCGCTGGCGAAGCACCAAAGATCACCTTTTTAACTCGCGTATTTTCAATACATACAAAGAACATGTACAACAAGGTTTTGCTGTGGTCAATAATCCCTGAAATGATGTTTTCAACAAACCTCATTTCAAGTCTAGATCTGGAGTAGAGAAGCGATTGGATGAAAGGCCATTATATGACTGCTGTAATTTATTCTGCAGAGAGCTAAAACCACCAATTATCTGACATGAATGACACCACTTCTTTTTCTTACCAACACAAAGGTGCACAGTATCTATTTTCTGAGATCTAATTTAAATTTTAAAAAACCTCCTATGTTTAAATAGAAGGTGGCGATACAAACCAGCCAGAGTCAGGAACGGTGAGCAGAAGCGAGCGCCCGACGGCAAAGGCCAGCGCCCTCGAGGTGCAGCACGGCCCCGGCCCCGGCCAAAGCGTCCCGCGGCCGTTCGCTCGCGAGCACCAGCCACGGGTCGCTTGGGACGATGCAGAGACAGCGCAGAGCTCGGCTCCTGCCTCAGCTGTTAATTTACCGGCGGTAAAGGCTACCGCCGCTCCATACTCTATATACTGGTTTATGACAAACAGCACAACACCTCCTCGACCGGCAAACGTGAGTGCACGTGGGAAGCGTCCGAGAACCTCTTCCAGTTTGCTGAGAAGCCACGGAGGAAAATGGTTTGGGTCTAAAAGCRTCACCTTTAATCTTCCACAAAAAAGTTACAACCGAGTGCAATACGATTACAACACCCTGCAGAGCTCCGTACATACGCGCACCTATTTCTAATACCCCTCGGGGAATTACGTTGCCTTCGTTCCACGGCGCCGTGCGTTTRGACACCAAGGGATCCTCAGCTTCGTGCGTCGGACGTGACGCCCCGCGTTTGAGGACAGCGTTGTCCAGTAGCCAGAAGGGGACATGCCGGGGGGGGGTGGAGATTTACCTTTCTCGCGCTTGATCTCGAGCATCGATTGCTGGTGCTCGCCGTCGGGCTCCGCTTCAGCAAGTTTGRATGAAAGAGCAGGAAGGGGAGCACRTGCTCAGGACCCTGGCTGCATSGGGGCCTTCCCCTCGCCGAGTTCGGGCACGTTCAGAGCACGCCGGGGGTGGCAGCGCTGACCGGCCGCGCCAGCAAACAGCAGCAGTTCAGGTTCACACTGGCACTTTGAAACCTCCGAACTACACAGCATTATCGGAAATCCACGGGGCTATTTCTAAACGTCATTAACATTGCTGATGTTCCAGGTCCAATCCCTTGGGGCTTTTCCAAGACGAGCACAGCTGGCTGTGACGCTACAGCGGGCATCGGGCACTTAGCGACAAGGCAACTTCTTCTGGAAGCTTTTAAACATACGGATTTGAGACTTTTCAGCTTCCTCCTTGGCGTTGCATCCCTCCTGCCGGGCAGGTGGGGGGGAGACAGGCAGCAGCTAAGCGGAGGGAGCTCGCGCCCTCCTCCTCCTCCTCCTCCTCCCCCCCGGGAGGGTGGGAGGCACGCGGGCCGCCCCGGGCCCCCTCGCACGTGCAAGGCACGTGCTGGCCGTCGTCCGCTGCTTTCCAAAGGACCGGGAGAGACCCAGAGCCGAGGCAGACGGACGTGGCAGTGCCCCCGGCACCTCCCCATCGGCTCAGCCGCTGCTGGGATGCTGCGGTTAAGGCTACGTTGTCCTCGCGATAGGATGGAGCCACCCGAAACGTGCTGGGGTGAAAGTTGCCAGGTAGATCTTCCCTCAAGAGAGGAATGAGAAACTCCAATCCTCCGTCCAGRGGAGCCCAAACTTTAAGATTATATTTGAATATGAGTTTATTTTAAAACCGAGATTTTCATGYATGCACGATGCAAACACAGATGGGATTATTTATTCTCAAATAAAAGACCTCCAAGTGTCAAGCTTTGAAGGAGAACTGAACCTACGAGACAAKTTTGGTCACTTACCTGTTTGCAGCCCAGAGGGAGGCACCGGGTGACGCACACCCCCGGTCTGGACATGCCTATCCAAAGCCCCATGCAGAAGACGGAGACCTTGATGCTGACAGTGGCTTCCCACCGAGCAGCAGGAAGCATTTGCCACCGCACATACACTGAACCTACCAGAGGTTTTGGTCCTCKCCTGGGACAAGCCCATGGAGCCACACCAGTTCAGTCAAAAGTCTACAGTCCAGGCCTACAGCCAGTTAAGACATCATTTTCTATAGTAAAAATAAGCTGGATAACTACAGAACATGATGCCGAAAGCCCTTGGGAATCCTCAGCACTAGGCTAATAGTGAYGCAAATCAGGTGGATTGCAATTTATTAAATTACATTTTAAAAATCAAGACAGATTTGCAATCAACCAAATTTCTTCCTTCTGCCCAAGTTTACAGCAAAAATACATAACTTTCTGAAGTCCACTATGAGGGAGGGAATTATGGTCTCCTTGGCAGTTGGTTAAAAAAAAAAAGTGCTCTGCAGCAAGCAGAGAAACCTGCCACTTCAGGGGAAGACCRCCGACATCTACCCACAAGGCGCTTAGCTTATTTGCTTACCTAGTAATCAGATAAATAGTTTCACTCCATCCCTCCAGGCTCAAGTCTTCTATTTGTTCCTCACGCTAGTCCCACAGAGTACTGGCACCACGAACCTCCCTGCGCACACGGCAAACCTGTGCTGCAAAAATAGCSCAAGGACGACTCCAGGTGTGCTGCGTTGCACGGCGCGCGCGTGCGCTGTATCTGGCGTACRCGTGTGTCTCGGGGTCACTCGCACAACCCTTCGYGGCCAATTTAAGCTCATGCGCACAAACGCTACGGGCACCTCCACGAGGCTTTTCTCTGCTACGTGCCCTTTCTCCATCCTGCAAGTATTCTTTCTCCATCAGCTCATCTTTTGTGTATTAACTCTAGATTAGCTCAGAGCTGGCCCAATTTCCTCCGCCCCCCCCTGCTGCAACATGTTAATGGAGGATTTGTAGCAGCACAGCGAAACAGCCTTTCTGCCCAAGAGACCTTCACTTAAACACCAAGGCAAGGCCAGAGGAAACAGGCAGTGATTCCCTCCCCATCCCTCCTCTACGTGCGAAGCAGGACGGTGCTGTGGAAGGGCAGCGACTGGGGAAGCGAGGCGGTCCCCAGCTCCGCGCAGGGGGGCTGCTGCCCTCGCGCTCTCTCTGACCTGGTGCCTCCTCGGCTTCAGGAGGCCCGCGGCGAGCCAGGAACACGAGCCTAGCTGTCCCACCAAATRCTCCTCAGAGCTCAGAGCATCACTTTCAACTCCCTTCCCCACTGCTAAGGTCAGATTTGCAGCTCCGCAAGGTCTCCTGCCCTCTCGTAGGTGTTTAAGTTCCGGGATGGTGCCTACGAAGATCCCTGAGTACGTGAGGACAGTCTGTCACTCCCAGATCCACCTTCCTTCTGGAAACGAAGTACCAGCATACTCACGTCCTTACCCTGAACCTCCACTGACCCACCAGAGAAAGCAGAAGGACCTTTTGGCAGATCAGAGGATGGGAAATCTGGTATATTTAGTATTATACACAACAAAGAGGTTTTGGTCAATGTGAAGGTCTTGCTGCGCTTTGCCCCCATGCACACGCAGAGCAGGAAGATGTGAGACACACGCAGTGCAGAAAGAGCAGAGGCGAGGACTGCAATCCTGCTGCACGTGGAAAAGGAGGATGCACGCAGCTCAGCCGTCACACAGCGGGAGAGGCACCCTGTGCCTTGCAAAAGCAAGCATCGCCCTCGGCACGGACTGTGCTCTCGTCCCGGTGCCAGAGAGAGCATCACCCTGGCGAGGGCTCCCTGGAGAGAAGGAAGCTGCCACCTGCCCAGCTCCATGCTCTCCCATCCACTTCCCACTATAAATATAGAAGCATATAATAAGATAATTCCCCAATATTAGAGACAAATCCAAATAAACTGARAAAGCAGGAGACAAGCATGCGGCTGTGCTCTCAGAGGGAGGGAGAGGGCTCCACGGGTTCCAAACAGGCAAAAAAACCTATCCAGAACATCAGTTCAGCATCAGAACTTAGATGTGGATACGGGTCTGTTCACACAGATTCTTTGCTGACACACACACACACACACACACATAAATATATGACAACCCATCCTAAACATTCATAATGTGTATTGCTAACTGCATATTGCACCTCCAATCATTTGTATGACAGAAAAGGAACCTAATCCTGAATCTGAAAAACTATGTGATGGAGGATTTACAGTATTAGAAGGCAAACAGTGGCAGGTGTAATTAGGAGAAAAATTTGTCATGCTCTTGACTCTAGGAGAGAATGAAAGGTCTGGAATAGCAATCTCCCAAGTGTTTACCCAATGTGAGCGCACACAAGATGGAAAGCACATTTCCGACCACGGACAGATTAATATTTGATGCCAGAAAGAGAAATGCAYGCTGTTCATGTTTATTTAGGATATTGTGAAATACAGTGAAATTTGCAATTTTATTGGATTCAGGGGTTCGGTGTTTTTGAAAAGTCCTGAGCTACTGTATGTTGTACAAGCAGCACATATGCTCCTGGTTTAGACATGGCAGCTGCAGAGAACGAAAGGGCTTCCCCCTCCCCTTGATTTTAGGGGGAAAAAATGATATAAAAAGATTAGCCGCAGGATAAACTGGGGAAACTCCACTGAGCTTTCTCTGTCTCTTTATACTAATTTTAGCGGCTCGAGCTGACACAAAGGAAAATTATATCTGGGTTACTCTGCCAGGCGCAGCGACTCCGCGACACAGCGCCGAAGCAAGCYGGAGGCGGCGCGGGGCCCGGCCCGGCCGGGGGGACGCATCTCGAGGCAGGCTGGGCGGCACCGTGCAGCCCCCCAAAACCCGCGGGGAACAAACTGGGGAAAAAAAAAAAAAAAAACAAAAAGAAAAGCCTCCGAACTCCAGGAGGAAGAACACGCCACGCAAACCCGCATCCTCCGTAGCTGCGTACGCAAACCCACAGCGAAGCCTCCTGCGAGGTTTGCACGAGACAGACTTTTCCATGAACCCTGTGCAGCTAAAATTAGTATGAAAACGGCGGTGTTTCATAAAAGAAAGATATGTGGATGCCCGTAAGTGCCATTTTATTTCTCAGTGAGAGGATAAAGTGTTTTTTCCTACATAATTTTTGATGTAGAGGCTAAATTAGGCCTGAGAAGAGGGACAATACAACTTTAAACATCATTAGTATTCAGTCTACGTAAGCCAACCAACAGCAGTTATGTATTTTTGCAAGTATGCATATAATTTATTGTGGAGAACACAATTTACATGGGTAGTCGATGCCTGTTTTATAGCCTCACAAATAGATGTATGAACTCAAGCATATAATGGCTCAACCAGCAGGCGCAAATACGTTCTAAATCTTCTAAATGTGCTTCACAAAAATGTAACTGAGGAATATAAAACAGATCAATTCTTGCATGTTATATATTGGTTTTTGATTTACAAATCTAATCTGGGAAATTTCTTTAGAAATGAGTGGATTTTTTTTTACTGAACTTCTTCTTTTGCAGGATTGTGCCAGTCAAATCCTAGAGGATTCCCTTCTGTATACAACTGCTTTTAGAATTTCTTTTATTATTATTTTAATCTATGTAGAGAACACAATATATATTTGTAGCATTTGATTTCATAGCTTCCTGTGTGTCCTAGTGCTAATTTCCTAAGGAAACCCTTTTCCATTATTTACAAGCTCGTAACACAGTGTATTTTATCTGTTTGCCCTAATTAGCTTCCCAAAAAAGAAAAGCAGAGGAGAAAAAAAAAAAAAAAGAAAACACACATTACTGTGTGGATTCTTGTGCATCCCAGAAAGTTGGCAGTTTCATTTCTAATTCAGGTGCAAGGAGAAGATAAAATCTGGGTGTCTGGAATAAAACACATTTCTAATGGGATGGAACGACAATCCCTTATTACCTCCCACCATTTTTCTCATAGTTTTGCTCCAAGTACAGCAAATCCCTGTGCTATATTTTTTCATAATGTATAGCTTGCTATTACCTCTCAAGAACAATTTTTATAGAGAGGGTGCCCTGTTCAATAGATCTGTAGTGTCTCCAAGGGGGAATTCACACAGGGTTTTATTTATGGTTACACTCAACTTATACCATGTTGCCAAGCTTCCCCCTTTAGATTTGTCAAAAAATACTCCTTTCTCCACCAAAGCCTCCCCATCACATGGGCATTAAGATATAAAGGAAATAATTATTTTGCCCTTTTCAAGACCCTTATGGCACTTGTCTGATATAACATCAAAAGAATAATAATAATTAAAAGAACAAAGTGAGATGTTTGAATATTAGAGAATAAATATTGCAAAACACAGGTTTTGCTGTGAAGCGCAGATTATCTAGAATCTCCAGAAAGAGATTGGTGCTGGCTGGCTGTTTGCAGACTCACTCATGGAGCATTTATCTCCCTCCAAAGGTTGCCAGTATCATCTTCACTGATACCAGAGCACAAGCAAATTAATCCTCCCGCACCCCTCAAATAGTCGCTGATTTGCATTCAAATTTTAGCCCTTTCCACTCAGAGCCCAATATTCTCTCTCAAATTATTTATAATGAAAAAATCAGCAGTTCTTAAGATCAAAAAGGCAAAAAAGAAATCCTTATCATTAAATAGAATAAATCCCAGCTCGTGATGGCCCTTCCCCTCGTGCTAACTTCCCCCCCGGCGCGGGTGTCCGCACGGGTCTGCCGGTCTCCCCTCGCGCCCCTGTCTCTCGCGAGGGCCTTGGCAGAGGTATGTAATTAAACGCAATTATTACAGGGCAYGCCGGGGCGCAGAAGCGGGCCCTCCGGCCTCGAGACCGCGGGCTCCCCCGCCGCGCCGCCGCTCGGCCAGGCTCAAACCAGGCTCCGCGCCGCTTTACCCATTGCAAGGCATACTTGTAGGAGGGGAAAAAAAGAGTCATTTAAGGGTTTAGCAGTGTTTATCAACATTTTTGTTTAGAGCTGGCAGAAGCCTTCTCTTTGAATTCTTATTAAAAAAAAGACAAAAGCCCGCCCCCTGCAAATTTTGCTGTGATTTTCCCACAAGAGTGTATTAAAAATGCTTCATTTCCCACTAGAAAAAGGACCTGATTTTCCAGGCGAAAAAAAAWTAGTATTTCTACTTTTTACAGCCCAAATTCTACAGTTTGTCCACAAAAAGATCAGTGTCCCAAACGAACTTGACCATCAAGTTCAGAGGAAAATGGAAAATATCCTTCTGACAGTGACAACGTTTCATATCAAAATCTTCACRGTTAGKTATTGTGAAAYAGCTCTAGATTCTCTTTTCCGTTAYAATAACGTCGACAGCATTTTCCATCCACTAAGGTTGACTGTGGGCCTTAAGATCCAGCCCAACTCCCATTAAATTCCACCTAGTAACAGGCAAAAATAACCAYTTAACTTTCCTGGCGCGGGATCTCCAATATGTCTTTAAGCTACCATACGAAGCTCGGAGAAAGCCTAGCCCATATAATACGCAGTCACTTCCTTACGCTGTAATAGGAATAATCAGGAATTCCTGGAATGGATGAACGAATGAGGGTGACACCCCGGCTGCCGGTACAGCGCGGCTGCTCGGAGAAGGAGTTGGAGACGGTTCATTTAAAATGAGAAATGTAAATGTTTCTCTGCAAAGAAACCATCAGTTCATTTGAGGATAGCCATCCAGGGCCAGCCGGTGAAGGTACAGCTCTCGAGAGCACTTCCCCCCCGAAAGGACAAGGTGCCCAGAACGCTTCACCAAAACCCGGGGGTTTTCAGGGAGCTCGCAGTGAGCGAAAACACGGTGTTAACACATCTCCGCGCTGCCCGACCCCGATTCATCAGCCCAATCCCACCCCACAACGTGTTTCAGCTGCCGCTTTAAGGCCGCCGAAGCTGCAGGCTCGGGYGCGGGGCCAGGGCGAGGGGTCCGCGCCGCGGCCCCAAAGCTCGGCGCGAGCCGGCCCAGCCTCCCCCGCGCGGGGCGCGGACGTGCTGGAGGACGACGACCCGCACCAAAGCCTCCCGTGCAGCTCGCCCAGGCAAAGCCTCCCACCTGGACCTGTCGTATTACTGACGGCTGCAGCTAGCAACAGCCCTCTAAGAGCCAAGACAAATGTGTTTCCCTTTTGTTAAGCCATTACTGTTACGTTACTAGAGACAGATGATCCARCTCGGTAGTTTCACAAACGTAGGTTTGAGCTTTGAGGTCCAAGCGGAGCTACGTTTCCAGGCCAAGGAATGTGGAGCATCCCCACTTCATTTTAATTGATCCTGCCAGGCGAGATGGATTATCCGCGAAAGGGCACGCTAACGCTGCAGCAATAAACCAGGATCTCTCCCCGCCTGCAGGAAGCGGGGATGCTTTGGGTAGAAACTCTGTTTTTAGAGAGGACACAATCCTGCGTAAAAGGGGAAATCCACGGAAGAGTTCAAAAATCTTTCCGGACAGAGCCCCAATCTCGCCCGCGGCCGCTTCCAGAGGAGGACGCCCACCAGCTTTGATGAGCACAGAAAGAGGACAAATGGCCTAAAGCGGCAAAGCGGGAAGCCACGAGACCACTTCGCGCTGCGGGGACCTCGCGCAGCCACCAGAGCCCGGGCGGCACTCGGGCTCTCCCGCATCCATCGCCTCCTCCCCAACGACCGCTTCGGCAAAACACGGCAGCACGAACGACTGCTGTATACGGTYGCAGGCGAAAAGCAAGTTGCCTTTCTCCTCCGAAGGCAGGCTGGAATAATAACAGTCTGCAAACGCACACACGCAGGGAGAAGGCGCTCGCTGAAGTCACATCCTGTTCGGTCATTACAGTAACAAATGTGTTCCACACTAATTATCCAAAGGGGAGAATTCCAAATCTTCTCATCTTGCTCCCTCCTAATTAATTAATAGTTTAAATGTCATCATGATGGGAAGTGCTCATCAGAAGCAGAATCTGCTGCCATGATTTACAACTCTGCCTCCAAAGGCTCTGAAGCAGTGGCACCCCAGGGTTAAATTTAATTCAAAAACGTAAGGCTCTTATTGTGCTCCTAACCGGTTTTTTGCACTGAAACTCCCCCATTGAGTGAACGGTGTGAAGGGAAGATGCGGGTGAGCACTTTCTTCCCCTGGATTTTTTTTTTTCATCATTAAGTTGGAAACTGAAAGATTAAATTAAAATTAGTCGTTTGTCAACTTGTTACAGATTTGTTGCAGACGGCAATTGAGGGACGAGCCTGCTGTGTCGTCAAGCAAAGCTGATCCAAAGAGGCCCCTTGTACTTCGCAAGTGCCTATGTCAGAGCTTCTAATCCTGGCTGGAAAGGGAGCTCAGCGCTCGCGTTCGAGAACAACGAGGAGGAGGAGGACACGTCTGCTCGGGAGGAGCGACGTGCTCGCTCTTCCCAGACAGCGTGCCCCGTGCAGTAAGCGTTCAGCCAATTGGCCAACGCAGCTCTTCTCTCCTAGCAATGCGAGGCTGCAATAATTGGAAATCGCACTTAACGCAGCCTCTCCTGCTGCAAGAGGTTTGCACAGCGCCAGCAATCGCAGGTGAAGTTGTGAGCTAAAGGCAGGACTAGAACTGTTTTGCAACCAAAGCATCCAGAAGCCAGGAGACTCCTCCAGGCCACCCAGAGTTCCCAGAGCACGGAGCAGCTTTGCAAGCCAGCAGCCCAGCGCCAGCTCGCTCGCCGGGCTGCCCGCACGCTCCCCTGCGCACAGGGCGAGAAGCCATCCGGGCGCTCCAACAAGCCAGAGTCGGCCACAATCGTACGTGGCCGTGCACGCCGACTACACCCGCTCTCCCGAAACGCGCCCAGGCCACCAGAAGAAGTATTAGCGTGACCCAGCCTTCGAGGCTTGCTGGCTCTCATCAGGAGATACTCACCCCACTCCAGGACAGCAGTCCGGGACAGATGAAACGGGTTGAGTCTGTCTGCCACGAACTATACAAGCAGTCAGGACGAGCAGTTAGCCATCGCCATCTAACTTTTCAAGGGCTCACTTTAGGAGACAACAACTGTTCCTGCTGATGGACGCAAACACCCACACACCGCTCCAGAAATCAAATGAAAACCAGACTCAAACCCATTACTGCAGACACCTGCCACAGGGACTGAAGAATGGCAATCGTCTCATCCCCGCTTGTGCAGCTGCTCTGCTGCAATACCCGAAAGGCTCGTCGCGCTCTGCCCTCGCAGCGCTAGGTGTGGTACAAAACCGTSCAGGACGGCCCCCTGCTCCAAAGAGCTTGTAGCCTCTGCACAGTTTGCTGCCTGCTGAAACCGTCTTTTTGGGGGTGGGGGGAATAAACTACACTCAGAGCCTTCAGGGAAAGTCCGCAGAACAAGTTGCAAAGTAAAGGTAACAGCCAGATACCCAGGAATAATTAATACATTCACCACTCTTCACAGATTTTTAAAAAACTAATTTAACTAAAAAGWCTAGTATTGTGCCTTTCAGGTTTCAGTGAAAAATTCTGTCCACCTCATGCCAAATTAAACCCTGAATATATTGTCATCAAGTGTAACGTGYCTAATGGCATAATAGTCTTACATGAACTCACTCGCATGTGGAAAACATTCTTCAGGAACACCTAAACTATCAGGATTCAAACTCTGATTTTGTTTCTAATTGTTCCTTACATTTTTTCCAGGAGGCATGGTTTCCTTCTACCCTAGTTCAGAGGAAATAACTTCCAGGTTTTCCCATGGTGATACTGTAAAGATTTCCTGAAGACACCTCCATTTTTTAGGCTAAAAAATCTTATGCATTCCAAGAAAACTTACAGAGTAATCTAGGTTTCCAAGCCCCCTCCTGAACATGATTTTCAGAAGTTCACTCCCATATAGGTATCCAAGCGACTTCTTGATTTTCAAGAAGTGCTCAGCACCTGAACATCGCCACTATGTCACCCCGCCGGGTCTTCTAGAGAAGTTAGCCTACTGCCCAGCTCATTCCCAGACTACCTCCAAGCTGAAGTTCAAACTTGCTGYGACTCCCCGTCATGACGGGCTGTGCGTTCTTCCCGACGTGGGACTCTGGCGAGCTCCAAACAGTCTCTTCACCAGCATAAGAGAATTCAACACAATAGCAGTGAACTACCCGTGACTTTTAACTTCASTCACCAGCCACGCGTCCTTCACCCATCGATCAATGTCACACCAACCTGCCTCCCTTCTCCAAAACGACGGTACCCTTTCCTCSGTCTCTCCCACCCTTCTCGCACACACATCTGTATGTACAAGTAGACACACACACATTTCCAATCTGCGAGGTAAAAAAGGGGGAAATTATGAATCTTTATTTGCCAACTCTGCCCATTTGCTCCCTTCCCCCACTTTCCATAAAACAACTCTTTTATTTTCAAGTAAGAAGGAATGGGGGGTGGAAGCTTGTTATTTTTCTATTTCAGATAAAAGGTTGGCAAAAAGAAGAACCCGATTCGTGTCATTGTATTTCCTTATTGTCTGCATTAACCTTCCCCATGGTTACTTGTTCTTTGTAATGTTACACTTGTCTTGCTGCAACACATGAATACCCGAGCCAATTTTGTCATGCAAATGAATTCAGTTGGATTGTAAATTGTGTGAAGGAGCATTAGTTTATCAGGAACCCGCCTGCATGCTGCACCCAACTGATTTCTCCTATTCACACCAAGAGTGCAATGTTTTCTAGTTGTTCCTGAATGTCCATTCAAAAGTAGTGATTATTATTATTATTATTATTATTTGTGAGGACTTTTACATTTGCATTTGTTTATTTATTCAGTCACAAAACTGTATGCCTTTTCTAAAGCCTTATTAATATAATCAAAAACCACTGCTATGCCATCAAAAATGAAATATTAGTGCAGTCCATGTTTGTATTTATTGTAAGCCTAAATGGAAGGCTTGTACCTGTGTTGGTAAGAAGGAGATATTATAATCTGGGAGCCGTCAGGTAGATGTCATTGCTGGCATTTCATACTCTAAAATGAAAATATTTCTACTGAGGTTGATACCTGTACTTAAAGTGACATTTCTTCAGCCTACCCTGGGGTTATCACCAATCTAGAAAACCCACTCAGGACTCTCCTGCTGCCAATCATCCCAAGAAAGGCACTGCAAGGAAATTCCTGAACTTCCCTTAGCTCTCATCCAAGTGTCCTAATTCTTGTCTAATTGCACGTGTGCCTGCACCAAACATATCTGCAAAATAAAGGGGAACGTAATCTGCATGCCTCACTGAGGCCCTGGTCCTCCTAACCTCATGCTGAGTAGCTACAACTCCCCAAAGCGATGGGCAAAAAACAGACTGTCCCTTCAGACATCATGCAAGGCCCTTGAAGGGTGATGGGAGCTGTCTCTACACCTCTGAGGCAGAGCTGGGTTCCCATGCCCTAGTGTTTTACAGCTTTCACGTAGAATTTCTGGGAATGAGTTCAGCTGAAAACAGCGAAAATGTTCAACATCCCCTACATTTCAACCCCAAATTTGTCAGAAAGAGCTTGAAGAATGCTGTGCTGTGGAACTGGAACTCAAATCCATGATCTAATTTCAGTACTGATGACGCGGTTGAAACTGCGAATGTAGACCAGATATCAACAACTAACTCTTTGGTCTGCCTTGATTTGTAGTGAGACACAAAATTATCAATAAATTGGTGGCAACAGCAGGACAACCTCCAAATCAAGTGCAACAGCCTTATTGCTCTTCTTATCTCTCTGTTGACCAGACACTATTTCACTGGGCAGCTTCAGAAATGAAACCAGAATTCACATTTCCTACAATTTGCTTCCAGAATTATAAACGGAGTCCATATGCTGCTAGTCAACTGCTTGATCCTAGCCGATCACACAACAAATAGGAGGGCTGTAACACTCCCTGCCTTCCAGACGCAGCTAAAGAAATGGCACTGGTGCTCCTTTCCCCACAGCACGAGACTCCCACTTTATCACTAATGCACAGCCCAATCTCTACGCAGCTCAAGTGGCATGAACATCTCTGATCTGGTGCTTCAGCAGGGACATCCACAGGAATTGCAGAGTTGTTGGGAAGTCGGGAACACCAGGAGTGACTCCAGGACACAGCAGCGAGATGCTGCTCTGTCCTACGATGCAACAACCGCTCCGCTTCCAGGGTTTTATGCAGCTGAGCAGCCATCAGAGCAACCACTCCTCCTGTCCACAAAACTATTTGTCCTACTTTAATGAAGGAAGATCCAACTTCACGAATGCCATGAGAGCACTGAGTGGGCTCTAGCCCACATTTGGCAGCCGGTCCTTCGTGTCACAGTGGGAGAGACAAGAATCAAGGACAACTGTACCCTTTTGGGCACGGCAGTACCAAATCTAAAAGGAAAGGGCTGGGGAGACTACTGGTTTCCCAGCGGACCGTCCCATCTAATCAGCCTAGAAATACAATGGAAGATGAGCGGGTAGATCCTTACACTGTGTGCGCCATATGGACAGCAGATTAGGAGCCTCTAGGGCTGCTAATCCAGCACAATCATTAAAGAAGCCCTTGGTTTAGTTATTAAAGCAGGGCATTGGGAACTGGGCCTCTGGCAAAGCTAGGCGTCGCAACCAAATCTGCACAGTTTTACCCAGTTTCTGCGCCTCAGTTTCTCCAACTGTAAAATAATTCTCTGCCTCAGGGGACACTGGAAATTAATTCTAGTTTAGAAAGTACTTGTGAAAGTTCTAGATAATCGCTGTACAGGTGTACAAAGTACTTTTTACAAGCTTGCCTTGTAAAAACAATTTAAGGAGTGTGCTTTATCTGCTGCAGACCTGGCTTGAATTTGAACACACTTCTTCCCCACCATAGCATTGAAGATAAAGAGATCAAACTGTAGGCAACTCAGGATGAAAAGGGAAAAGTGCAACATCTAGAAAGAGCAACAAAAGGGAGACTTTCATCATTTTGCTGAACAACAATCTGAAAAGAAAATAGCCAGGGAAAGCAAACAATGCAACTGCACCAATAAAAGACAACACACAACGGCACAACTTTCACAACGGCATTCAAATTCATGCTCTTCTGTCCTATCACTTCCTAGGCTGCTCCAGCTAGTGTCCCAGAATGACCCTCCAGCATAATTAGTTTAAGATTAAGAAAAAAAAAAAAAAAAAAATCCATTGGCAGGATCAAAATTCCAGAAACCCTGGCCTTTGATTTGTAGATAAGTAGCCTAAGTATCACAGGCTGTGAACTCAGACCTTGAAATACATCATTAAAACCTAATTACTAGGATGGATAGAAAGTGCTGGCCAGAGTGTTTTTTTCCAAAACAGAACTTGAAACCAAAGGAAAAATTACATTTTTCTGCTAGAGACTGGAGGTGAGGATGGGTCTCCTCCCTGGCCTCCGTGAGGTGCGTTATTCAGCGGGGGGCTTTTCGCTTGGTGTAAAGCGACGGAGCTTTCCGACGAGCCCTTCCGCAGGGCTGCGAGTCGCGCGCTCCCTCCCGGAGCAGCCTACCTGCAGACAGATGTGTGCACTGGTGCAATCGATAGCGAGACGGTGCTGGTCACTCCACAGCAAGCTCTCGCTGTATTTATTGTCAGTCTTTGGAGTAAATAGGTCTTAAGCTTGTGGCATGTCATTATAACTTTTTCGAAATAATGATGCTGCCTTTAGTTTTTTTTCTATAATTTATGCCCAATGCACTAGCGCCAGTCACTCAATACTGTAGAGTCTGCAGAGGTGGAGATAGCCCTTAATGAGAAGAGGTTTTGCCTTTATCTCCTTTATACTTCAACCATTATCTTCCTCCAGTCTATAACCATGCGGTTACCACTGACAATAATGCTCAGAGGCAACAAATGCTGATGAGTTTTCTATGCAGTCTTCACAATAAGTCTATCAAAACAACCTCGAAAAATTATGAACCCTAGTGACAGACAAATAGAACCAGCTTCAGCACGAATTTACAGCCCAAATGCAACGTTCCTTTTAATTCTTCAGGCTTTTCTTATCTCTGCTGTTCCTCTTCTGGCTAGGAGATAACAGTAATTCTTCTGTATGCTATTTTTTTTTCCAACTGAGTAAGATGTTCCTCGTGTCTTTCTGCTTGCTAAAGATAAAGGGTTAAAGACCAACTTGTGTTGGTCGCTTTGTGTTGGGAAAAAAAAAAAGTAATCAGTATTCAAGAGATTGTTATCAGAGGTAAAGCGCAGAGAACAGTAATTTTGCCTGCTTCAGTTAGGTTCCCCCCCCCCCTTTTTTTTTTATGAATGCACATAATGCCTGGAGTGTTGGGGCCAGATAAAAGAATTAGTGGCAGCGCAGGGGGACGGAAGCACAAAGTACACCGGAGAATTAGAATGTCTATCTTTGTCTCTCCCAGCTCATCCAGGCAGCCAGGGCTCTGCGCTCGTAAACAATTTAATCTTTTTGCTACAGTTAAAATACAAAGGCAGCAAACCTCCTTCTTTCCAAATTGGGGGGGGGGATGCCACGGCGGGGCTGGGGGAGGAAGCAGGGAAAAGGAGGTGGCAACTGTGGAAGGGGGGAAAAAAATCAAAAAGGGCTGACACAAACTTTTCTCCCTCAGTTTAACCTCTCGCCTTCCACCATCAGCATAATTTTCCAGCCAGAAATTCAGGAGGATGTTTTATCTCCCCAGCCGGCCCCACCTCCCCGCTCTTCCCATACATTTCCCCGCTCTCGCTCCTCTCCACCTCCCCCAGCCCAATCTCAGCAGCTTCCCCGTTGTCGGCCTCCACGAATTCCTCTGGCTCACAGGTTAGAAAGCTAAACAGATTAACCCACGTAGAGAGAGAAGAAAAAGATGCAACGTTTCTTTCCTCCACCCCGCAGGAACAGGGATTCAGGCTCTGCAACAACAGTGCAGCACAGATGTATCTGGCTCGCTGCCGCAGAGGCGAGTCAAGAGGTCCCTAACCCAGGAGGAAGGGGGATCCAGGTGCCGGAGCCAGCCGGGGAGGAGCACCGGGGCCCCCCCAAGTCCTTCGCTCCGGTGGGCGGTGTGGTCTGCCTACGGCACAGCTGGCCACGTATTTCTGTCCCCTCCACGAGAGGGGCACGGCAGACCCTCTCTGGCATCAAGGATGGCGTGCGGGGCTAGCAGCAAGGGCTGCAGCGACGTGACCTGCCTGTGGTGGCTTTGGAAGTCATGTCTGCTCAATGAGTGTTTTCATGGATTTTGGATATCCCAGCCAGAGGCAGAAGGCAGTGTATGTGCCCAGGTGAAGAAAATGAATTTAAGCACGTGCTTCACACCACGCTGGAGGGAGGTGTGTGTAAATAGCTCTAGGAGCTTTCCTGAGCCAAGGCTTAAGCTCTGGAGACCAAACTGAGATGGACAAATTAGCCCATGCAGAATCCATTGGTAACTCCTGCTACGCAACTACTGCCACAAGCACAACTAAACAAACTAATCCAAAAAACAAGGGCTACTTTTGCAAAACTAAGGGAAAAAGGTAAATAACAGCGAGACAACCTCAGATTTCCCTGAAGACTACGTAGGCAGCACCTCTGTGCACCTCCGCTCTCCCCCTCCCAAAGACACGGGAGAAGAAAGCCCCTCTCTGGGGACTCAACAGTCACTCTTCTCCATTCCTAAAGTGGTCCTGCCTCTGGGGCAAATCAGAGAGGTGTGAACACTTGTAATTTCCCAGGACTAACAAATGAACTAAACAGTTATGGGCTTGATAGACCAACCCTTCCTCGCATGGGCAAATCCTTATGTAAAGACCCATGTTCTTGTTTATCGGCGCTTAACCAATCTGCATGTCACCCATCAATATTGCTCATACATGAGTGACATTTACAGGATAATAACCCAAATGCTTAAAAAATAAAGCCAGGGAAAGCATAAGTGTGTAATAGTGCCTGGGATAAAAATAGCATGGAGACAGCTTGCTCTTTCTGACCACTTGAATGACATTTTCTCTGCACGCTCTAACACCAACCACCATCATATAATGCTCCCTGTAGCGGCCGCAGTCCTATCTATTGCATCTGCTGCCTCTGAGACTGCAGTGCAGAAATCAGAGACTAGTTCCAGTTTAATTTTTGTGTTCAGGTAAAGTAGACCATGCACACACACAAATGAAAAATCAGAACAAAATAATTGAAACACAAGACCTTGCAAGGAAGAAATATTATTTCTGCCTTTAGAATGAGCAATTATAAAGCTTCACTGTGCCATCTCCATCCAGGAGTTTCCAAGTGCCTTAGAAACACTGTTTGAAATAGCCTCATCCAGGCCAAGGTAGAGAGGATTCTCCCTATTTGTAAGTTTTCAAGCACAGGAAAGAGTATTTCACATAAAAACATTAGATTTCAACACTGAGAATCTGTTATCCAACCACTACATGACATGAACAGCTACATTAGATTGACTGTCACACTCTACATGATGTTATAGGTCAACCTGGAACTACACCACCAAGGAAGTCAAGAAGGGGATGAGAATACAGCGCTCAGGATCCCTACTGAGACTCAAGTCCAGGCTTGTATTCAGAGCAGGGACACGTATGACGCAGATAACACGCAACTTCTGCAGTACCTGGCCCTGCTGCCGCGGCTCGCCAGGGCACGTGGGGAAAGCATAACCCTGCGGTGATGAGCACAGCCGTCCATCGTGGACGTGGGGTGGGTCTGCTGGCCTCCTCTGAGAACTAGCACCAGCCAGGAAAGCCCTTACGGCTAGTTAACGTAGTGAAAAGGTGCTGAAAATCAAGCCAGAGGTGCATTAGCAAAGCTTCATGGGGGAAAGAAGTGAAGCRCGTGCTCACACGCAAGGTTCGATGCTTGCCACTTCCATGAACATTAATTCAAAAGAATTTTTTTTTTTATTAAACAGAAAGGGGAAATAGTTAAATGATGTTAATATTTTTTAAATTATGGGACAAGGAGATCCCGTTTACGAGTCAAAAGCTGCTCTCACACAAGGTTGTGTTATAGAAAGGAGTACAGAAGTTAATGAACCTAGAATAACCTTTAATTTTCAGTGTCCCCTCACTGACTATTCGCTCAGCATTCATTGCAGTGGCGTTGCTCCTAATGAATGACTTGGTATTCATGCAGCTCACTCAGTATTACTTGTGTGTCTGATCTCTCCTAATGGAAAAGCTGATTGTCACTGGGAAGTTATGAGGAAATATTAAAAAGATCTGATCCACACCGAAAGTTTCTTCACTGTAAATGAAACTGCCAGATTACAAATACAAATAAATTTGGGGAGCTTATTTGCACTGAAGTTTAGTGTCATTTTAATTTATGTCTACACTAGGAAGCATCTGATCTCCAGCGGAACCAAAACTGTTATAAAAAGAGGAATCACCCTACTTTCTGTATCCCTCCACCAGCAATCTRAGCCGCGTGTTTACAACGCAGCCGATTGTTTTATATCCACGCTGATGTAAAGATCCTTCATGAAGCCAAAAGATTTTTTTCTTATTTTTCAGTGTTTGCTATGCTGTGGCATGTATTTGTGGAGGAGTTGTGTTGTGCATCCATCTCTTCCCCTCCCCTCCTGGCGACCCTTCCTCAGCCGTCCACCGCCCAGGCCCTGCGGCGGCTGCTGCACAAGGCCAGCCGGTGTCACATCCCTGCCGTGCCCAGCACGTCGTTCTCCTCCAGCTTATCACCCAGCTGCGTATCCACCTCCCTCAGCTCCCAAAGCCCCTCAGCAGTCAGAGATGCTGAGATTTAAGGGCAGCCATTGGCCTGATTAAAGCATAGGCCTTCACCTACATAGTTCCCAAATATACCTAGAAATTGCTTCCAGACTTTCAGTCCCCAAAACTCAACTGGGTCTCCAGCAAGCCTCCATAAAGAAGGCTTAACCACTCCCTGCAGATATCATGCGACGGGCAGCTGTCCAGGAGTCCCAGTCCTCCAAAGCAGCTCACCTAACTTTCCACCTTCAAAACACACCAAGGGCAAGGCCCATTCTCCACTTGACTGATGCAAAACTTCAGGGATTAGGGTCTATCAAACACCCTAGAATTACCACATTAGCATCTTCTCGATCAGTACAGACGGGGCYGAACACGCACTTCTGCTGAAATACGCAGGGGTCTGGGGGAGGAGAGCAGCTGAGGGAGCACAGAGGCGTTGACCTCAAGACCACCACTGCCAAAGGAAACCCTGATTTCTCCTTTTTGGTTCTCTTAGGCACTCGCTCACATCAAACTTTTGTTTTGGAGACATTCTATTGACTTTAATGGAATAGCACCAAKTTACCCAGTTTACAGTAGTGATTTTTTTTTTAGATTTTCTTGTGTCCCCAACAGGAACACCCAAGATCTGCTCTTACAGGACCTTCTGTAGCACAAGGCACCAGTCTYCTTTGAAAAACCTTCTTTAGCTCTCCCCATGCTGCTCCTCCCTTCAAGGACTCAGAGGCCTCTGAATATCCACCAGATTATTCCTACCATCCCATGGTAGTTTAAAAGGGCAGCAAGATCCCCTGACTATCCAAGGCAAGAGGAAGCATTAAGGAAAAAAAAAGCAAAAAGRTGGATGACTGGTGTTCCTGCTTTCTCCTTCCATTAGACTGGCTGTAAAGAGGCTTCCCGGACTCGTTTCCAGCCTGCACACGCTTGGCATAGCCAACACAAAGCTGGAAAACAACCAGGGGCCTGGCTCTTGGAATACCTTTCACTGATAACGCAGGTATAAACCAGGAAGCACAAAATGATTCACAATTTCCATCCAGACAAGACCTAGGTAAGCCAAGCTGTATAAACCCCTCTGAAATCTGTGCGTATGATTTGTATATTTGAGCAGGCTTTGGCATTAAGTCGGAATTGATTGGGAAGATCAGTTCCGACGGCATACTCAGTCCCGCTCCCCTCTTCCCGTCGCGCTTTGCAAAATTCCCCCAGAGGTAGCAAATTTCTCCTCTTTTTGCAAGCGCTTTACAGCAGCCTTTCTTTAGGATAATAATGCTAATGAAAAATGCATGTGAATGATTAGTTCTAGCAAAACAAATTTCCTTCCCTGAAAAGCCTGGAGTTAATACTGTGCTCAGAGCCGGCGTCATTCAGAGCAGTGGCCCGGGGGAGCTCGCCCTGCCCCGCGCCGCGTCCCTGGCACCCACACCTCTGCCGCGACCAAAGGCGCTGCTGGGCCTGAAGGGACGTGCGCCTTGCTCGCCAGAACGGGGAAAAGCTCATTGCATCTGGCTTTTATTGCAGCCAAACTTCTTCGAGGAAGCTGCAGTTTAAAGCCAGCTGAGAAAYACTTTTCACTTTACCGCTGTCTTCCCAGGCCAATAATTCGGTGCATCAGTCCCCCCACCAAAAACCAAATGCGGGAGAGGGTCACAAGCTCATTTGCCTCCAGTTYCCCCCAGTCGGCTCCCCCTGCTCGGGCTGGTGCCCCGGCAAGGCGCCTCGGGTCTCCCGCGACCAAGCCCGGCTCCGGAGGCGCCCGGGCGAGCCGGCACCGCGGCACGGCCACCGGAGCAACCCCGGAGCCGGGCAGCCGYGCTCCGCGGCTCTGCACGCGAGTCACAAACTTTGTTCGTTTTTCCGTAGGTGTCTCTTGTCCTCGCCAACACTCTTCCCCCAAGTYGTTCTCCCGACAAGATATTTGTGTAGTTGGGGTATTTTACAGCCGTACTCAGAGGAGACTTCTGAAAAAGCAATTTTTTTAAATTCACGGACTATGGGGCGTTGGTGCCAGAGAGCCACCGCTGCTCACCTGCTCGGGACCCGCGAGCGCGACGCACAGCRTAGCGCTGCGCCCCCAAGCAGCGCTTCTTGCCGGAGTTATTCCAAAACACATTCGCTCAGCTGAGAAAACTGAGAGTGAAAGTTTCCACAAACAAGTTTAAATTAATCCAATAAATCCAGTCTCAGTTAATTATTTACCCAGATCCCATTGAAGCCTAAAGGTACGGCTTCCGGTTGAACTCAGGCTCGCTGGGCGCGGGCGGTAATTAGAGGGGGTTTTGCTTGGCAAACGCCAGACAAATTGTTTTTATCCAGGCACCTGCAGCCCAGTGGGCCACGCCGGCTGCAGCGTGCCGCCCGGACGCCGAAGCTTCCCCGGCCCCGGCGGCCGAGAGCCCGAGGTTGCCCAGCCGGGAGCCCTCCGGGCCGCCGAACGGGGAACGGGGTCAGCCCGGCTGCACCGCTCGACTGGCTCGGGCGGAAAACATTACCCGCCCCGGAGTTCTTCCTTCTTCTCTCCCCCCTTCCCTACCCAGCTGGAAAGCAGCGGGGAAGCACCTGAGGACCTCCTCCGCGGATGGGAAAGGGTCCTCCTCGATCTCTGCRTACAGGTTAGAGCCTCGCTGGAGGAGAGAAAGCGACCCCCCCCCCAAAAAAAAAACCCCAACAGCAAACTTTTGACTCTCTCTCTGAGCTGCTCTCCGAATTTTGCAGGGATGCTGGTACTGGAATTGCGATCACCTGGCAAAATTGCTGCCAGGAGATACATGGCTTTTAACCAGCTCTGAAACGCTACTCGAGTGAAGTGGAACAGAATTGAACCAAAAGGGTTTTACCTCCCCAATGTTAAGTGCATATTGAAGATTTAAGTAGCAATTAAGGTTGCTGTAGAAGATGGCAAAACAGCATGTTTATTTTCCAAAGATAAGAAGAAAAAGAAAGAGGAAAAAGGGGAAAAAAACAGCAATTAGGAGAACAGACTGGGGGGAAAATATTAAATGGATGTTTCTGCACAAAAAAACCCAGGCTGACAACATTTCTGCTTTGTAAGGGGGAAATTACTGTAACGCGCTGTTTACATAGCAGAAATCAGGGGAAATTATGCTGTCACACTGACATCTGTAGGAGAAGGACAATTTTAAAATTACACTGTTCAACACCTTTAATGATTTGTAACACAAGAGGTGTGGCTACTCCTATTAAATGTGTTGCCAAATCAATAAAAGGCATAATTGGAGTTGTTAGAGCAAATTATAGCACCACCGTTATGTTGCAATACAATGTTCCCTTGTAAACTGCTATTACGGGTAAAGCTGTATTTCTCTCTTATTTGGCTGTTTTGTAATGAGTTGGCATTTTGCTCCATAATAGTTCCACTTTCTTTTATGGAGCTTTCACTTTTACTTTCCTCTTTTGTGCAGCCTATAATTTCCCTTCCCTTCCCTACCTCTCTGCCTGTTGACAACTGGACTATACACCTTTGAAAACAGCCCTGAGATTATAAACTATATTATTTAACATTATTTGTAATCTTTTTTCAATTGGAAGTCAAGGGAGGAGGTACAGCGTTCACGCATTTCGAATCCAAGATGTCTTTAGGCTAGGCCTTCACCTTCCCCGGAGGAAAGGGAGCTACAGCGGCTGGGGGAGACGCAAAGACGTCGCATAAGCTCGTCAAGGGACGCGCTAGCGGCTCTTTGAGCGAAGGGTTTGGGCTTATCTATCCGGAGCCCAAGGAGCGGCTGCTGAAGCGCCGGCGAGGCCCCGCGCTGCCTGYAAATCACAAAACGCACCCCGCGCGCTGCAGTTTCCAAGGCCTCATTTACCGCCCCGCAGCGCAGCAGCCCAGGAGCGGTGACCGCTGYTTTCCTAGGAACTAGGGCCTGGCTATTTCTCCAGCAAGAAGCAAGGCCAGGAAACGCCAGCCCGCAGACAGGCCGTTCGCCCCGGCCCGCGCCCGCGCCGGGATGCGGAGCCGAGGCAGTGCCAGGCTGCGAGGCTGCTGCCGGGGGGCCGGGTGCTCGCGGGCTCCCTGCTCAGTGCAAAGAAATTACAGAGTTGGCATGGGAGACCCGAGGAGAGCAGCGCCGCAGTTCACAACCAGAAAAAGAAAGGGGGGGGGGGAGAAAAAACAAGACTGTTACAGGCTTAATCTAATACGGCACAAACCTTACTCCACTTAAAATAAAACCCCAGGGACGGTGGTACTCTGGACACCTGCAGACCTATTGGAAAGTGCTGCCCAGGCAGCTGCTAACGCCCGAGGGCGCGAAGGAGCGGAGCCGGAGCCGGCTGCGTGCCTCGCCTCGCCGGGGAAAGGCGATAGCCGATACTCGGCCGCCTTTGCAGGACCGCGTCCTCCCTCCGCCACGGCAGCAACGCAGAAGCTGCRTTAGCAAACACCCGCAGACACGTGCGGGACGGACGCAGAGCCTTGGGCAGACACGTCTCCCCCAAAGTCCCCGTATTTTAGAGGGAAATTCTTCTTAAAAGCTAGCGGTAACTTTAAAACACACCCTTGGGAGCACGAGGCTGCAACACTTCGCTTCCCCGGCACGCGGAAGGAGCAGCCCCGTGGCCCGGAGCGCCTGCACGGCCCCGGCGGGCAGGGTGCGACAGACCCGGCGGTGGGCGCTGCTGCTATCACGGTACTTATTTCTAAAGTTATTTTTGGAAACTTAAATCCAAGACACGAAACAAGTCGCAGTTAAATGCAGATGACCAGCAGAAGGGGAGAGGCTGGGATTAGTGCGCTATATCGTTATGAAATTATTTGTAATCTGCAAACATAAATGGGAAAAATAATTGCTTTCTTATTAAGCAATGCACAGTCACTTAGAAATTAAACATTCTCACTGAACTGGAGGCGTGAGCAGCGAGGGCTGAATTTTGTCCTTCCTTCTAGCCCGGTGCACCCGGCCGGGGACCCCGCCGCGCCGGCACACGCCTCGACGCCCTTGTCGCGCGGGGCGCTGCTCGGCCGCGGAGCCCAGCGCCAAAGCTCGCGTGGCAGGTAACGGTGCCCCAGCGCMCGCGTGTCCGGTTCTCACTCCAGCCTGCAAGGACGGGCAGCGACGCAAGGTAGATTTAGCCGAGTTTTATTAATTTGTTTCCGGGACACGTATTAAATCGATTAATTTGTTTTTCCGTAACGATCTTTTGCGGTTTTGTTTCAGGTTAAAAACCTCCTCCTAGGTTCATATGCAGAAAGGTGGGAAGGAGACGGCCAAAAAAAAAAAAAAAATGCGAGGCTCGGGCTTCCTCCGAGCGCACACGCTCCTTCTCCGGGCTCCTCCGGCACCGCTCGCAGCCCCGGCGGAAAGCAGTTAATAAACAGGCTGTTAATGTGGCAGGAGACGGCGGCAGGCGAGGCACGCCGTCCCAGGCTTCCCCCCTCCTCCTCATAATCCTAATTGCATCAAATCTAATCATTTTTATGGGATAAAACGATTTCCATAGATGACAAAGGGTTACATTCTTAGCCCTGTTGATCCATCTAGTAAAATTAGATAAGAAACAGATTTCCAGGCAATGCATTAAAAGCGATGGGGGGGGGAAGGAGGTTAAAAAAAAGGGGGGGGGAGAGAAGAGGGGGGATCATTTACTGCAATTCTGCGTCTCGCTCTCCGGTTCGAGAAAGGAAATGTAAATGCGACGCTCGTTCGGCCGGAGGCAGCTGCCTCGATCAGGCGCTGCAAACCGCAGCAGGACAAAGGGGCAGCGCGGGGAGAAGGGAAGGTGAGCAGCGAGGCGGGGGCGGGCGGCCGCTCATCGGCATGGGCGGCACGTCGCCGCCCCGACGCTCCGCGACGGCTTCGAACCGCGGGCTGACATGAGATATAGAAGCGCTCGCTGAAAATAATTCAGAGTGACGGCCRCGCCGGCCTGAAAACGGAGAGGGGCTGAAAGGCGGCGCGCCCGGCGAAGACGCGGCGCCGGCGCTGCAGCCGCCCCGCGTGGTTTTGGGCCGCGGCGGGGTTTTACCGSGCGCTCCTGCCCGGCCGGGCTCCGGCTCGGACGCTCAGCGCGCCGGCGGAGCAGCGCCGGCAGATACCGATAGACGGATTTAAGAACGCGCCGGGCCTCCGTCTTCTAACGCCTTCGCTTTACTAACGCGGAGCGCTGCGACGTCCGACCGCGCCGCGTTAGCGGAAGCGCTCTAAAACACGCGTGCACACGTTATGCCAAAATCCAGCAGTTTACCCCGAGGTGCCCAGTGCCCGAGCCCAGGCGCGTCCCAGGCTGTTGCGAACGAGCTTAGCAGCAACGGCAGCGCGGCGAAGCAAGATGCAAATGCTGAACAGCTTCAAAAGCGCTGTGTTGCGCCAATTAGCATTTCAAATGACGCTCTTCCAGGGTTACSCGTAGGTACGGGCACGTCTCTCACCTCCCCGCAGAGGAAGGATGCAGAGGAGCCTCTCGCAGGTGAGGGGCCGGGGCAGTCCGGGGAGGGCGGCACGCACAGCGGCAGACCACCCCGGCGCCCCGCGTGCGCTCGACAGCTCCGCGGGTAACTTGTTCCAAGAGAACAAAACGGCCCCTTTATCGCAGGAGGTTTGAATCGGGTATTAGCAAATGAGAAGGCTCACCAGGCTTCTCGTTGGGTTTGTTTGTTTTTAAATCTGGTCTGAATACRTTTGGAACAACAACAACAAMAAAAAAAACACAGASGCTAAAAATAYGCTAAAGCAAAAATAGATCCTTCATCCGCCGTGCGTCTGGAAGGTTGGCATTGACCCTAAAACACGAGTGATTGGAAAAGTCAGAGGCTCTAAAAAACAGTATCCTAAGGAGAAAGACAAAAACTGAGATGCTCTTCCACAAYGCACGTGGCCATCAGGACCATCCCCCCTCCAGCCCGACCCTCTCCTCTTAGCACTAGCGGATCTTTGCTCATGTACTGTTAAAATAGCAGCACAAGCCAACGCTGTGGCAGCTTTTGGACCACCACCTGCACATACCACAATACAGTGCTGCTGCAGAGAGGCAACCTGTCACGCAGCGATGCCAAGGACAGAGATTTTTCTCCTAACACTGAAGATTWTTTAGAACAGGAAAGCAGCAGTAGCCTGCGAGACAGCCCGTGRAGAGATCAGCGCCTCCTTGCTAAAGCGTGCTCACCCCTAGCTGCCAACCCAGGCAGAGCCCTAGGCTCGTGGGCATGCAACAGGGGGTTTCTCCCTCGGGCACCTGCACGGAGCCCTCCTGCCCCACGGCACGAGCCGAGGTCCCTCGGGTGCCCGCCCGGAGCCCTGCTGCCCTGCAGCATGAGCTGAGGCCACCACCGCCAGCGAGGTGCCCCACGAGCGAGCCCAGCCTCCCTTCCCAGGGCTCTGGCACTGCCCGCCTGACTCCTCGGATGTGTTAAAAGTGGTAAAACTTCGTATACGGATCAGACAGGTACCTTTGAAATGTTCACCCTAAGCAGGATGAAGCCAGCAGCCTCGCTGCCTGTGCTGAGCGCTCAGAAAGGCTCCAAACAAGCACTTGAACAATCCAATATGAGGACTGTTCTTAACGATACGTTCTTAATCAAACAACTTGTACAGGTGCCTTAAAAGCTGTGGAATTACTAATACTAGAAATAAAAAGAAGTGGTGAGGGAGGAACTTCTGGGCCAACCTTGGGTTAGCTTCGCTAAGCAATGCGGCTGAGAAAGGGAGCCAGAAGTTCAAAAGGAAGAACCAACACGTGGGACAGTGGGTCCATTCCCCAGCTTCTTACACAAGTCACTTATCTGTGGGTCTTCCCAGTGCCTCTGGAAAATGGGACAGAAGGTGCTGGTCCTCCCTACCTTCACCCATCTCCGCTATAGAAAGTGCACGCTTTCRCTCGCTAAATGCCTGCCCGGTGCCGCGTATCACGGGCCACGACGCYGGGCAGGGGTAGCACAAGCACCGAAAGGAGCCTCCTGAGTCTAGGTCCTACTGTAAGGTTTCAGTGGGGCTGGAAACGGTTGCAGTCATTAGCTGCCGGTTTCCAAACTCGCAGACATCAGAGCCAAGGYGTGTATGTGAACAGACAACGTGCCACAAAACCGGAGCCGGCTCACGGATCAGGCGGCTGCTCCAGGTCAGCGCTCGCAGGTAGGTCTGGAGCTGCGGGTTTTGCTCGGGATAAGGAGAGACCAGGCAAAAGAGGAGGACAACTTCGATGCCCAGAACGACTCCAGGCTCTGCCCGGAGCTGAGCGGACGGGAACAGCCCGCGTTCGGCACCGACATCCTCTCGCTTCATAGGCTCGCTCTCCAAAACCTCTTTTCCCCTCAGCACAAACCACTGCAGTACTTGGGGTGCAATCAAGGCAGCGCCTGCCACGCTCAGCCTTCCTCCCCTCCTTTGTCACTTTAGAGCTGCCATTGCGAGGGTCCTTCTGAAATTATGTCAAGCCCTGCTGGTTAGATGAGGGCAACCTGTATTTATAACACCAGTGTTGAAACACATACTAATTCCACATAAATCTAGGGCAAGTTAATCATGCCTGCATTTTCAATCCAGTTTTATGAGGTCAGAACTATCGGTCCAGGACTCTCCCCGCAGCGGAGGCTGGTAGCTGCTTCCCAGCAGCGAGGCTGCTCCTGCCCTCGCCGCTGCACCTTCGCCAGCGCGGTGCAGAGCAGCTGCCTCCCACCCGCCTTTCCCGAGGGCTTCCTGCTTTTGGTGCCTTTGGTTCAACTCCCCCAAACTCATCTTATGATAGCACAGATGCAGTGGAAACCTGCAGCCGCTTCACACTGGAGCTGGTCTCGGTCTCTGCCGCCCGCTGCTGCGCGAGCCGCAGAAGGACGTGAAGTTGTGAATGACTACAGGCTGGCAGAGCAACCCCGCTCCGTCTTCACCCAAAGCATTTTCATAACAGGTCTCAAATCAATTAGTATAACCTGTATGTGGTTCAACAACTAGGAAGGATGGGGAAAAGCAGCACAAACGTTTGAAACGAGCCATGTGGAAGCAGTCACCAGAGGCCACCACCAGCACAACAAGCAACATGTTGGTACACTTCACTGCAGGAGAGCATTTTATATCCTGACCATTGCAGGAATGACTCCAACACTTCCTAGGAATTTTAATACATATTCAACACCTAAACTCATGTTAAACTCAGTTAATGTATAGCCCTCTCCTGACTGCAAGAATCAGGAGACGTTAGCCAGSAGGACCTCTGGGGTTCTTGGGCCGAGTTCCTACACGACCGCCAGAGAAAGCCACTGTCAAACTGCCTCAGGTCTCCTCCTTTGTACCAAGAGGATGGGCGTTTGCCAAGGTCCTGGCATTGCTGTGCCGCTGGCCTTGCTCAGGCTTGGCAACAGCATAAGTCTCCATCTGGAAAAAGAGACACCTCGGGTGGGTTTTGACCCAGACAGACAGCAGAGAACAAGCAGAACTCGTGCCGGAGGGAACCGCCGGAAGGAAACGAGCAAAATCACAGCAGCACATACTGTCACTTCCCATTCCTGGGTCTGYATGGAATTTCCCAAGGTTTTGAGAACAAAACCGTATTTTCATGCTTCAGTTGCTTTTCCCTGTGGATGCAGTTATTGAAAGGGAGTACGGTCATTCAGCTACATTTATGCTTCAAGCCCATTTCAGGCTTTTAGCTCTTGCATTAGCCCACAGATTTTGAGGAAATCATTTTGTAAGATAAATTTTAAAATCGTCCTATTTATGCTAGCTTTCATGAAACACAGTTTTATTTTGTAAAACACCAAGTTTCCTCGCCTTCTGGAGGCCCATTAAATCTGATAGTCACCTTAACAAAACGAAGTCACCTTAACTGCTGGTAATACAAAAAGCCGCGTCTTTTCATTCWCTTTCTATCTTTGCCTCTTAGATGATGAGGTTATTTTGAAATAGAGCACAATAATCTGAACACATTTATTACTTGGGAAACAGAGCGGTCAGCCCAGAAGACTCCTAAAATATTCTCGGGCCACATGTGAACTCCTCCAGCGGACACAGAAGGCCGAACTGCCGCGTCTCGAGTTGCCTCAGTTTCTGTGCTCTGCTATTCAGCTGCCGAATGTGCTTATCAGTTAGCTAATAACCATCTGCTTAGACCTCAGTTCTCYGTCCCATTCATCCCATCCACACTTCCACAAGACGAAATTAAAAATATTGACAGAGAATTTCTGCTGGAAGAGAGGAGCTGAAGCTGCTAAAGTATTTTTTGCACATTTGTATTGAGTTTTTATATGTTCCCTGTATTACCTGCCAGCATATATTCTATTTATTTTAATATTTCGTATTTCAGAAACGTAATAAAAATGTAGCACAGAGTGTAATTTCTGCTGGAAGACACAGCAGGAAGCTAGCTGAGGAGCATGCTGAGCAGCGGGCACCRGCGGGCCGCCCTCCCGGCGCAGCTCCGCAGCTCCCGCGGGAGCGGATCTGCCCTGGGATGTGCCGAGGAGACCCGAGGGGGCTGTGCAACGCGCCTGTCCAAGCCATGCACGCAGCTAGGAGAGCAAACAAGAAGGTCCTCGCCGCCCTCCGGCACGCACTCCGTGCCGGCGCAGGACACCTGCATCGAGCGCTACGTCCTGGGGAGACTTCCCAGTAACTCCAAAGGACTTCGGATCAGGCCTGTTGCCACGGGACTTTTCGTACCCTTCGTTCACACCGTCGTCACTCTCCCTCCTGCCGCGGGCATAGCGTACGCTGCACGGCAGAGCCCATCTAAGAGGYTGTCTGCCTCAGGATTCAAGCTCTTCCACGTCTTGGGAAAATTCAGATCTGTAGTTTTGGTTCAGATTCAGTTTTTACTTGGGCAGCCCAGTGGAGAACGCTGTTACTAGAATTCAGCCCTGAACTAAAACCTTATTTTGGAGGCTGTGGGTCTCTAGGAAAGACTCCTAAATAAAGCCACATATGCCACACACATCCTTTTCCTGATGACCCTGGGAAAAGCTGATCCAGCGCACGGGACTGGCAGGCAGCTCTTCTCCGGGTCCCTGCCGCAGGCTTTGCTCGTGGGCAAGGTGCAGCTCTGAGGCTTTCCTAGAAAGCTACCGAAATGGATTTTTACGCCCGTGGGAATTTGGCCCTGTAGGCTGATGTCTCAGCCATCAAGCAGGCATCTTCTGCGGTCAAGCTACGACAYGAGGCAGCAGCGACGAGCTGCGACGAACTCAAACGACGTCAATATGAATGTGCACTTTGGGGAAAAAATGACTGCAATATGCACCGTAACCGAGCTGCTTTACACCAACCCTTTTGCCTTTCTAGGACGCAGAAAAGGCCTTTCGTTCTTGGCACAGCCAACGGAAGAGGCTTGCGACGTTTTATTCCAAGCCCTGCCTTCCTGCTGGGCTCGGTGCCCGTTTGACGACAGCCTCCAAATGCTGCTGGTTGGGGCGCAGCGCTCAGCACCTCTCCGCGGGGCCAGCAAAGCGCTGCCTGTCCTAGGTCAGGGAAGAGCAAACTCGGATGCGAAATTAAGAGACGCTCGGTGTGATTCCCATTAAAGGTCCTGCACAGCAAAGAGACCAGCCACGTGCTTGAGAAGGGCAGGCTCAGACCCCGACCGACGCGCTTCTGCCGCCAGCGCTTCTTTCCRCCTGCTTCGATGGAAAGGCGCTTTCTGCTTCCGCACAGCGGGAGAGGAGGGAAGCACCCGCTGCTTGATTTAGGAGCTGGGCGGGAAGGCGGGAGCCGAGGGAGGGAAGAGCGCAAGGGAGCCGAGCGCAGGGGAGGGAGCCACAACGCGCTCAGCAGCTTGTCGCCGTCTCCCCAAACGCCTCCCAGCGTCACGTTCCCGGAGCAGTCGTAACTTTTTTGACAGCAAATACGGGCAGTTATTACCAAAGGCGCATCTTGCCCCCACTCCGCCCGGAGCTGTTTAGAAACCATTTCGTCATTGCGTTTTTCGTATCCAAAAAGGGAAATGAGTTTTGCTGGGTWTCCTCCGTTCTCCTGGGTGACTTGCTGCACTTACCCCACGCCCCTCGGCGTTACAGCGGGGTTACACAAGCTTTACTAGGGTCTGCGGCTGTGTTTTACCGAGGTCCGCTCGCTTTTCCCGAAGCCTGCGAGGCCAATTTAACGAGCTCCACCGGGAGGGGGCAAGGCAGGGGCTGAGCCTTGCCGGGCTCCCAGCACGGCACCGCACCCGCTGCCCGGCAAAGCCCGGCAAGGGGAGCGGCAGAAACATCTCCACGSTGGCAACCAAAGAAAAGCAGCCGCCAGAGCCCTGTTCCTGGCCGCCTCCAGCCTCCGCTCACAACACCCTCGTCTGCCCACCCAGCCCAAGCCCCAGGGCTGCTGGGCACCTCCAGAGACTGGAGGCTTTAAGCAAGGAAGTTTCATGCAGGAGAAGCTCAGTTGCTCACAGAATATAGCTTAACCAAGTCGTCTCTGTTTTTTTAGCTCTGGCACCTGGTGCACTGCATTAAAACAAGGGAAATGAAAAGACTGAAGATCCTGTAACTGCCCCCAGCTGCTTTACGCAAAGCGAGGGGAATAGGACCATCACCGAAGGACCACCGCTGTGTAAGCGTACGCACACACCCTTACTCTGCACATACGTGCTTCGATCAAGTGTATATTGCTTGCACAAAAGATATTTTTAAATCAAAGCTATATAACACTTTCTAGGATTAGACTTTTTTATTAGCAAAAATAATAAAAAAGCTATATGGTTTGTGACATCCCCCCACCTGATGGGTAGACCATAAAGCTTCACAGACCCTCCCACGCAGTCGCACTAGACTTTGCTATAGAAATTCTAACTAAAAGATTTAAATTCTTTCAAATTTCTTTAGCCTTCTCATCCAACTCAGATAGGATTTTTTGRAAGATGTTTTTCCTGAGGTCATTTACAAGCCTTTTAAGGAAAAATTAAACTCCTATTACATCTTCGATCAATACTGGAATACAGACAGCCTCTAGATTAGGGTTGCCCCAGAGCTGTRCCCTCCGTCCCAGCCGGGGGAGGAAGGAAGACGGAGTCATCCTCCTATTCTATGATTCTATTGCTTCGAGTCCTTGCAAGGACAGTCCTACAACGGGAGCCCGAGACCACCCTCTGGGCAGAGGCCATAAAATCAAGCAAGGTCGGGAAGCAAGAGCRCATGGCGGTCAGTTCATGCCTCCACATCTGGCTCAGGTGTCACTCGTGCCTTTCGCTTCGCAAACCCCCYGAGTGCCCAACCTCTCCTCTTACTTTTTCACCTAAGACTTCTATTTTCAGTGAGGACGTTCCGCTTTAATTACTGCATTTGGGATTTCTCCCTGTTGTTGGTGCCTCTTCAGCAGGCTTTCCCCAGACAGACTTTTGCCCCCTTTTCTGCAGACAAGCCCCAGGAGATGGAGCATCCCGAGACTGCTGCCAGCATCTCCCTCGTTTGCATAATCAACCGATCTGCCACGGCGCGGGCTGGGAGGCAGGAGGGGAYGTAACAGGCTTGCCATTATCTCTGCTCTTTTTGCACCTTCTTTTCAGTCTCTCTCTCTTTTTCCCCTTACCAGCTTTGCTCCCGTCTATGAAAAATCAGCAAATAAAAAGTTACATTAACCCCACCCTGACCTCTCCGACATAATACACTGTGGGCTGATGGGCTGCCTTTGGAGCTTCGTTGAAAAGCTGTCATTCTTCGGCATCCCAAGTACAGCCTAGGGAGCATTTACCGGATAATTAATATATTAAATGCATGAAAAATAGTTACATAGGGCCCCCCCTTCTAGATCCTTCTCTCATACACACATATACTGCCATCTTTTTCAGGGAAAGAAGGGATGCAAAAAAGAAAAAGAAAAAAAGATAGATACAGCATGCGCACCATCAATATAAAAGCATCCCCTGAATAGCCATCATAAAAACTGTTCATAATTTTATAGCTTCATTCGTGCTGGAGCACCATAAAGGCAGGCCATATTTTTTACACTCAGGATGCCTCATAAAAAAAAAGGGGGGGGGTGGAAAAGAGAGGAGAGAGAGAGAGAGGGAGAGAGAGAGAGGGAAGGAAGGAAGGAAGGAAAGTTGGCCTGGGAGACATGGAAGCACAGCATGGAGGCCATCAGCACACCTGAGGACAAGAGCTCAGGAGAAGGAGGTTGCGCTTGTCCTCTCTGACCTGTGACATTCTGAATCCCGAAGAGGCAATCAGAATAATTATTAATTGGGAAGTCTTTATCCCCCCCCCCCTTCTTTTCCCCTCTGACTGCATATGTTCATTTATGAGGATGATGGAAGGCCAGGAAGGCAGCACTGCCCTCCAACCGTGTCCTTCACCTTTAAGCGGGCCAGCATCCTTTTTGGCGCTTCGAATCCCCCTCCCCTTTCTCTCCACCTCCCCAAATGCAAAATTCATGAGCTGGAGCATGGATTAACAAATAAATTATAATGAAGGCAAATGGGTGGCAATAAAAAATAATAATAATAAAAAAGGAGGCCTCACCTTCACGTGACAGAGGCTGAGCAATATAACAAACCAGCTCATTTATTTTCTCCAAAGCCTGTTCTCCTGCTTGGGAAGGTAGGTTTTTAAAGCATTTTATCCTTTATTTCCTGTAATATATTTGGACAAGGTAGCTGTAAATCTGAGGCAAGAGGAGAAATCAAAGAGTGGCAGGAGAAGATGGGGGTCGAAGGGAGAGAAGCCGTGCTGGTTTGTGGATATGGCCCCTGAGCTTTTGCGATCCAGGGATTTAGAGCACTCACCTACGCACGGGCAGCTGCTCTGCTCGGCCCCGGCTTACGGCGCTGCCCGGCACTGGGCGCTCCCGGGGATTTAAACCACATGTTTATCACCTCTGCATGTACCTGGGGTGTCCCTTAAAAATTTACACACTAGTCTTGTTACTCAAACACCCGAGAGTCCAAGAAAACCCTACAAAAATCAGCTGTCGCATCTATTAGCGGAACATGGCAAACCTAAGAGCAACCGCTGCGTACCRGGTCCTCACGCTCGCAAAGACCGCCGGGGACATCTCCTTCCTCCTCCAGAGACCTGCTCCACCAACAAAACCCTCTGTTGCTCCTCTCACGGTCCCGCAACCTGAGATGGTATTTTCCAGCTCCAGCCGCAAAAGCGTTTTCGAGCAGCTGCCGGGAGGGCGCACGGGGCGTCCAGCACTGCCGGCTGGCGAGCCGACCGCCCCTCGAGTCCCCGTTTGCGAGCGAACCCAACGCTACTCCCCCCAGACGCTCGGGAGTCAAAATTGGGTTGAATCCAGAGCAACATCACTGCTTTTGCTAAAACCACTCGAGGTTCGCACAGGTTGAATTCAAGAAATTTTGGGCAAATAATCTATCCAGTGGCACCCGACTCCCCCGAAGCCACGGGAGAAGCTGTGGCTTGCTGGTCCCAGCGTGGCTGCGTCACACCTTCCAAGCGCTGGGAAGAGGAAGCCCACTTCTAGGTTGGAACGTGCCCTCCGGACGACG
>NW_028186083.1:901421-916797 GCF_003343005.1 Rhea americana
CGGAGGATACGGCTCCATTCGGGAGCTGTCAGCGGGTGGCCTAATAGTGAGAATTAGTGAGCCACGCAGCAACGAGACATACTGGGGCTGCCTAATGCGCCCGATATTAATGCATGCTTCAGAAATGAATAAAGCTTCTTCGAGGGGAAAAAATAACAATAATAAGGGGATGAAGAGGGGTAGGAGAAACCAAGGGGGAGCCCGGTATGCAATGCTAAGCTTGGCCAACACTCCGTTATTGAAGAGGGGTCCTTTCACGTGGATGCTGACCTCTGTGCCACACACACAGACTCCACCARCCATAACTGGAAAAAAGAAGCATTTTGCTTTTAAATAACCCCTAAGAACCTGCACAGTCAGAGGCTGGGAAAGACCTTCCCAGTTCCAGAGCTTTCATCATCACCATCCTCCTCACTTTTACATTTTGGGCAGAAAGCAAGCTTCTAGCCAAGCAAGGTGGAGCAGGTCCACAGCTGTCCTGTTCTGCACCCTCTAACACTGGTCCTCTTGCCAACTACCGGCACAGAGGGACGTGGACTGGAGGGCCTCTCCTTCTGACAAGGCTTGATGGTCCTTTGGATGTCATGGTAAGCATCACAGCAGCTCCTGAGCGCAGCTGCTGAAGAGAAAGTAGGAGAGGTTTCTACAGCCATGCCCAAGCCACCTGCAGCTCTAAGGCACAGGGAGCAGAACCCAAGTCTCCACCCATTTTGTCTCCATACGCTTCACTGCGGCATGACCCACCCCGACTCTATGCTTTTARTACACTTCTAGCACACTGTCTGCATCTGGAAACAGTTAAGTGCTCAGAAAAGGAAGTAAATGGTCAAAGTTATTTTGCTATACAACAGCAACTCTTTTCATGGCCTGTTTCACCTGCTCGTGTGAAAGCAGGGGCGTAATTTTGCAGCCTGCTCCCCCCGTCTCTGTGGTTCCACGAGCAAGGCTGGTAAGACAGATGAGGAAAGATGTAAAGCAGCGAGCTAGGCAGCATCATCCTGTTTTCATACCGGGAAACACTACCATGAACAGCCTTCCAGGGTTCCCTTTTCAGATTTGGCCACCATGTCACAGTCTCACATAACTACTAAAAACAATGGCAAAAGCTGAATATCTGTTCCGAGAAGCAGCATGTTTCAGTAGCCAATATCCTTATCCCTTCTTTTCCAGTCCACATGGCTAATAATTTTACACACCCTTGAAATGACCCCGGACACAAGAATTTAGAAACAAGGACACTTGAAAATCAGAGGGTCAAATCACACCCTTGTTAAATCCGCTTCAAAATATATATATATATGTGTGTATGTTCTAGCAAGAGCAGCATTAGGCCCTAAAAGCAGCTTCTTCTTTTCCCCTCAACACACCGGTGACACTTGCATTAGCATTGCTGGCAGCTTTGAACGTGGGGAGAAAAATGAGTGCTGCCCTCCCATGCCCCTGCCCACGGCAGGCTTGTGCCTCCAGCCATTTCACCGGGGCTAGTATTTTCACAGCAAGCATCACAGTAAGTAGCAGCAAGCAGATTTTATTTCTTCTATTTGTAATTTGTTCCCATTAGAAATGTTAATTTTGTTTCCCCAATAGATTTTCATCTTTTTAAATGCTACAGAGACACATACACAAACTGAAAAAATATCCACATTCCTTTCCKGCAAATAAAAATGACATGCACATACTTCCCACACCCTTTCGCGTAATGCCAGACACACACACACACACAGTTGCTGCACAGCATTGCTAACTCATCTGACTGTATATCCTTTTTATGGATTAGRTACCTATTTGTTGGTTTCTCCCTACAAATTTTAAACAGCTTTCACACCTGCTCTGACTAAGGTTCAAGTAAACTACCAAAAAAGCACTGACTAATTTGAAAAAATATTTAAGAAACTCCAAGTTCCCTGCCTTTTTACTATCCTCTGCTCCATAATTACATTGCACTGCCTGAWATTTTCATGGAACATTAACCGAAGTCAGGTGACTGCCCCCTTACAGTCTACGCCTATCCGTTACCCATAAGACCCCCATGGACCTTGACATTATTAATAGTCCTATTCATTAAGTATTACTCTTGTAGAATGAGTAGCATAATATTGGCCTGGAGATAGGAACAGGCAGAAGGAATAAGTCAAATTAATTTTCCGCAGCAAACGCCCCGATTCTGTAAATGACATTCTATACTGTTAGCATTTTAAATGTGACACAAATGGCAGGAGATACAATTTGAAAGCAAAATAGTAGAAGACATGGCTCAGGGTGTAATGTGCTGCATAAAAATCCAATAACATCAGTTACATGAAGGAAGGGAACGAACCAACCCGGTGGAGGATTTTAATTTGCATTTGTTTAAAATGGCAGGTAAGGGAGCGAGTGCCAGGCTGCAGCTCCCCGATGAGGGCTTTCTCCCTCCGGCTGCGGACRAGGGGCAGGAGACGGCGGAGAGCCCGAGCACGCTCCTCCGAGACCGCGGAGCACCCTCGCGGCTCCCCGCCGGCACGGCTGGCACCACCATCCCCGCTGCACGTGCGGGCTGAAAGCAGCCAAAGGGGAAAATTACAGGCAGGGCCAGCTGAAAGACGCAAGGAAAATCCAGCAAGAGCGTGCAAGCTCAGCTTGCCGCGTTTCCAATCCCTTCCGGCAGCTCAGCTTTAACTCCGGCTCCCCTGGGCTCACACGCAGCTCAGGAGAGACGATGAGATCAGAGCTGAAGGGGAGCCAACATTGCAGGAGGACAGAGCAAATGGTTTGTAGGTGCTAAAACCACACGGACATCACCTGGCCTGAAYGCGCTCTACCAGAGAATTGCTCCGAACTGACATGTTTCATCTCGTCTTTCCGGAAAAGACAACAAACAGCACATCCCAACTTGACGAGGGTTCTCTAGCATCAGAGGCCAACGCAATTATTTGTGAGGAGCAAAAAAGCCAGCTCCAACCTGGAGTATCTTTCTATACCTAGAAGAGATGGGCCAAAGCCTGAGCTCTTGACTTAAATAAAACACACAGCAGCTTTTGAGGAGTTCAAACTCAAAGCTGAAGGCAAATTTTGTGAGAAAAGGTTCTCATCCTTCCAGTAGCTCAAATCAAGCTCTCAAGTCTAAAGCTCCTAACATCTGCCCACAAGATGAACAGGACTGAAACTCAACACTGGTTCCGAATCCTGCACTTTCAGCCTCTCTTTTACATCTAAAATGCATCTGTTTCCAAGAGCTGCACGAATTCAGATTTCCAAGTTACTATGCATTTTTCTTCATTCTTCTTTCATTTCTTTCTTTACCGAGATCACAATATGAAAGCTGGAGACCACCATGCAGGGGAAGATCTGATCAGGAAAACAAAAATAAATGCAAAGCCTGACCTCCATTAGCTTTATTTAGGGTAAAGCACTGCACTGTTGTTTATTTATTAACAACATAAAAAGACATTGCCTATAGAATATAGAATAAATACAGAATTTCTTCAGAAAGAGCACTGAGTTGGCTTCCTGAGGGGAAAAAACCCCTATCTTTTAATTGAAGCAAGAAATGTTCAATCCAATAATCTATAATTAGGTATTTTATGGAATATATTACCTAGAGATGTTTGCTTATAAAATGTTTCTATCAATAATAAACTGTTGGGAGGGGGGAGAGAAGGTCCATTTCTTGGTTGTTTGTTTGACGGTGTTTCACCTGCAGTAACGCAGGCTTTTCTTGCGGCTCCTCCTATGGGGTATGGGATCCTTGCTCAGCATCTCCACATGCTCAAACCACAAAAGCGTAAGAGAAAGAGGTGTGAAGTCTAGAGAATGCAGTTCTCACTGTGCTCATTGCTCAGCGAGCCTCTCGCCCCAACAGCGGCCGTGAGAGCAAAACACCGGTGCCAGCGGGCGCCTTGCAGCCCAGCATGGCACCCGCCACTCCAGCCCAAACTSCCTTGGGAGGGAGTCTCTGCTGGCTACAGCTCAGCGGCACCACGTCCCTCCAGAGAAAGGCAAATGCTTATGGACCCTGAAAAACAGATATACAGACAGACAGATAAAAACAGATTTTTCGAACAAGGCCTGGAAGGCGCGTGGACATCTGAGGAGCTGTTGCCAGAGCCAGGATCTATGATGTTTTCATTTCAAAGCCAYTAGACAGCCTTATAAATACTCTCTTCCTTTCATATTCATGTACTCCCAGAACGCAATGAACAGTTCACACAGTAGATGTGAGCAAATATTTGAACATTGTTAAAGTCTTGATGATTCGACGAGAAAGATGAAGGAAGAGAAGATGCCTCTGAGCAAGAATCCCACAAAATGCCAGAGAGTTGAACGTGCGCGTGCGTACACACATACACACATCCCCCCAAATATCCTACACTCACACCTTCTGACTCCTCCTCCAGATAAATAATGATTTCTATCAGTCGCAAACCCACCGCGGTTCTTATTACAGAACCCCCTCTCCCTTTAATTTGGGGGTGGCTCTACAGTGTTCCTTGCTCCAGCTACTGCTACTATATGGAGAACTGTAAATTGTGTTTGAAACTACAAAGCACAGAACAAGCAACTGATTGAGGTAGTAAAAGGAAGAAAAGACGACCCCAAATCCTCTTTTTTGGTCTGAAAARCACGTTTGGAAGTCTTGGTACGCGCGCTGCTCACATTTATAAGAAAACCGCCTATGAACTGCGGGGCTTGTGCTTGCACCCGCTCTCCTCCAGGATCTTGCTTCCCAAGGAAGCTCGCTGTTAGGACTCCTGGCAAGCGAGGCAGGATTAGGCTTTGTGCAATCATTAACAGGAGACGCCGATAAATCACGAGTGGAGTTAAGGTCAGCTAGCCCTAGCAAAAACAAAGCCAGCAGCAGAGAGCACAGCTGAAAACACCGCGGTTCCCGACTCTGCCTTATGCACAGGAGCCTTGGGCAGGACCAACAACATGACTCCGGGTCATCTGCGACTTCTCTTTGGCAGCACAAAACGGCATTAACCAGGTCGCACAGGGGAGTTGCTGCGGAGCGAAGGCAAAGCCCTGGGCCAGGCGCTCTGCGAAGGGCGCACGGCAAGGCGAACCCGCGAGGCAGAGCGCAGGACAGGGACCTCAACCGCTACGGAGCGGGAAAAGGAAAGGGGGAAGCGCTCATTCGCAGAGCAGGCGCCTAGCCACAGCTCCAGCGCTCTCACCTGCAGCAGTCTTCAACCCCAAAGGTGTTCGGCCCCCCTACACCAGCCCCCAGCGCGCCGCCGAGCTCCTGCCCGGCCCAACGCGCCGGCCCCCGATCCATCGCGAGACGGGAACTCTGCCACGTCCGATCCAGCAACGGTGCTTACACTCGGCTCCCTCCCTCTGCAACGAGCACGAATTGGGGGGGGGATTATAATAATATCACAAATGAAATTGATTGAGTAACAACATTTTCTAAGAACAGAATAAATACAGTTGGTGGTGCTTTTTTTTTTTTTTTTTTTTTCCAATTTAGTATTGTTTAATATGCATTTAATCAACCCATTCAGTATTATAGAGTCTATGTACCGTGACACCCTCCTATGCCACAGAGGAAGCATTCATAGGCCATTAGGCTAAAGTAATATGTATGAGGAACCACTTTTCCCCAGGGTGTAGTAACTATTTTTGCTCCCCAGTCGTCCCCATTAAATCATTAAACCTCATGACTATGCTTTCTGAACTCTACCCTGATCTTTAAAAAGCAGAACATTAAAGGGCAACTGTCACCCTCCATTGCACAGGCCTTGTGTTTTATATATTCAAAGCATTAAGCCTTTTGTCAGTCTATACATCATAAGCACTGGAAGACTGTATGCACAAACAGGAAATGTTTATAACTGATGTCCCTTTTATAGTGAATGTGCGAATGGGCAGGATAAAAAAAAGCTGAGGCTCGGCTATTTTATGGAAACTGAAACAACGTGATTTTCCCCAGCTGCTTGCAATAAAACCATCTTCGTTACTTATCTTTATGTGGCCAGTTGCACGAGGAAAGAGAGAAGCGGTTTAGCACAGGCAGAGAGTTGGGAGATTCGGGAGTAATCAGGGGTTGGCAAGTTTGGACTTGCTGATCTCACCATTTTCCCGCTTTACGGCAAAAGCTTAATTAAGAGAATAGTGGTAGAAAGGACATTTACTGGGAGGAGACAGGTTGGACTCACGCAGACCTTTCCAGGTCTCAAACATCCCTTCAAACTGAGCTGGCATAACTGAAGTACATCTACACCTGAGGAGCAGCAGGCAGCTAGCAAAGAATTAGACACAGGAAAACCTCCACCACATCTCAGAGAACGTTCATGTTCACCCCTCTCCAAGGCCTGAGCTGAAGGACGTCTTGCAGCAAACCCACTTTGCCATCTCCACTTTGCTTCTTTTCAAACTGGGGGCTGCAGATACGAGGAACAGGAGAGGCCTGTGCCTGAAGCCCCATACCAGCTGCTCCTGAAAGAAACAGCTGGGAAGAGAGAGACGAGGAGACCATGCCCTGCTCCAGCACAGAGCCTTGGGGGATGACGGCTCAACTGTCCTGAGACCTGCTGCTCCCATTTTGCTGTAGAGAAGGAAAATAACGCTTCCTATATCACAAGGCRGGAGCAAGGTTAATTTTGCTAACATTTCTGTTGCTCTTTCCTGGGTTTTTCAGAAGGCAGGTGCTCGGCACACTCACGCAACGCAGGTGAACACCTTCAGAAACCCCTGCAYGGATTTGGGCTGTGGCTTTGGACAAGTCACTTCTCTGCGCTTGCATCCTGCCCCGTATCCTCCCTGTGTCAGGGGGCTGAGCTTGCAAGAGCAGGATGCTCTCATTAGCAAAGTGTGAAACCCCGAGCGTGGCAGTGAGCTTGTTGGGGCTTTTAGCACCAGGGCAAGAGGAGACATAAAACAGCCCCAGATGATGTTTCTGAGCATGGGCAAGAGGGAGAGAACTGACAGTAGTGACTCAGAAAAGAAGAAAGAGCTTTCAAAAGCAAGGAAGAAGAGACCAAAATGGATGTCAAGGTCAGGTGAGGGACAAGGGAGAAAATATTTCCGCCAATATTGGACCCTCTAGTACACAGGCACRATTACACACCCACCCATCTCAGCACATTCCCACCGCACCAACGGCRTCTGCAATCCCCTCCCACCCTGGCGTCTGCAAACACTTCCCGGTTACTTCCAGCTCCCTTGTAAAACAACAGGGAATGCGAGGTTAACATGACTTAGAGAGCGATAGTGTAGCTTGCAAAATGTCAGAGCTTTCATCCCGTATGTTAACTTCTCAGCCAGTGGTATCAATCTGCAGCAAAACACAGTTATTTCATCATGACATTAGTTCACCTTTAAAGGCATATGGTAAAGCCTGCTTTGTGGCTTGCAGCAGATGAGCTTCCTATAATTACAATTTGAACTGTTCCACAGGCAGCTCTATAGATAGTGGATCAGTGATTAAAGTTGAAATCACAGGGTAAGTAGTTCTGTGACACCGTGAGTCACAACAATCAAAGACTCAACTCTCCGGTTTCTGATGAAGTGGAGATAGTGCAGTGATTCAAGTAGGGGACTGAGACTCAAGTGCTGCTACTTGGAGGCAGGAAAAGAGCAGACACATTCTCGAGGAAGATACTCAGTGCGTGCTATTTACTGGCCCCAAGCAAATCTTTAACCCTGCGGCTCGGAGCGAGCATGACTGCGCATCTCATTGCGGCRGGGCCCCCGGTGTCACACCTGAGGATCACAGGCTCCAGTTAAACATTCTTCTTGCCGATTCCTCCTTTGATTCGAGCAGCAAGGCACGCGGGGCCCAGGAGTGCCGCGGCACAGCCGCGCTCGCTGACAGCCCGAGGCGTGCGTTTGTTTTTCCCTGCAGAGCTTTCTTGCCCCCTGGGCATCCCTTCGGCACGAGGCGCGGGGGGCAAAGAAACGTRCACTCACGCTGTTGCACCCCTCGCTGACCCCCATCAAAAACAAAGGGCTTAAGAAAGAAAAAAAAAACCCGAAACACAGAAGCCGGCYTCCTGTCTGCCCAGGAATGAACACAGACGAGACTCCTCTATTGCTGCCTCTCCTAGAAATATTCCTATTCCTTAGTGCAATTTCATTAAACATCAGTGAGGCTGATGCTAAGTCTGGCRCAGAAAAATTGCTGGGTGCAAATTTATGGGGGAGTGGAGGGGAACCGAACAGTGGACTTGCCTCAGTAAAAGCCGCGCAGATAGGAGTTAAGTGCATTCCCAGCAGTGACACTTCACTTATAAGGACAGTGAAAATGAATTATTACAAGCAGAAGGTATTGGATTTCAGCTTCCTTTCACTATAAGGCTAGAAGTACGTTGCTGTTTCCCAGTCTTGCCTATACCAAATCCGGCTGCTCAAGAACTTCATCCTTTTTCCTCCATTTTACTTACAGTAAAATTGAGGCATGGGAAACTTCGCAGCTGTGGCTCGGGTCACACCGGGTCCACAGCCCTACCACCACCCATGTCTCAGCCCAACACTGCAGACAGCAGACGCTGCATGCTGGGCGGGCGAGCCTGGAGGGGGCTCGGGGACTTCAGCGCCTGGAGGGGGCTCGGGGACTTCAGCGGCAAGCGTCTCTCCGAGGAGCCCGGTTATGCCGCAAGGTCGGGCGCTTTTAAGATCAGCCAAACTCCGCAGCCAGCCAGCAGTGCTGCTTGCACCAGCTCGGGTGCTTTAAGGGAATTGCTTTCTTTACACTTTCCTTTAAAGATGAAAGACCCTTCACTTAGGGCAGGAAGGGGGAGGGGTGGCAAGCGGAGATACAAAGCCAACAAACTTCTCTTGCGCTCCAGGCAGATTGTATCACGGGCGCTGGCCGCAGCTGCCTGGAGCATTAAGCAAGGACAGTGACTGATGGGTGCCGCCAGTGCCAGCTGCGGACGCCCAGCCAGCGGAGAGCCGGGAGACGGCCTCGGCGCACAGCACRAGCGCTCTGCCGGAAGGCCTTGGCCGGGGACACGGGAGGCAACCGGCCCGGCGGGGGCGAGCACGCCCTCCTTGGGGACTGGGGCTCAGCCCCACAGCTCGATGCTTCAGGGAGCAGTTGGGGGAATGGAGCAGTGCATCCACCTTAGCACTGGTCCCTCTGAAAGGGGGTGAAGTGGTGCAACAGGCCTGTCCAAAGTGCCCCGGTGAAGGCACCGGAGCTCCTGAGGAATCTTTGCTCACAACCTTATGGTGCTCACTTGCAGAGGATAAACTGAAGCAAACACATTGCTTGCCTGGGAAGAYGACCAAAAAAGGATATTTACTGTAGGACATTTTGGAGGAAATATTCACAGGAGAGTTTCAAAAACACCACCCCATGTACTGGCTGAAGCTACAGAAGGAAAATTTTCTCTGCTTCCCTTGAAGTCCCCTCAGCCTTTCTCAGCAGGCTTTGGTCTTCTGCTAGAGACCCACAGTCCAGCCATCCTTCTGGCTGCTGACATCCAGACGAGCAAGGTGCTGCCRGCTGAGCAGGGAAGGGTTAAGCCAGTGCCTCCGGCACAGCACTGGGACACCAAGGCGCTGCCGAGGCTGCAGGCACAACGCAGGCTATATTTGCCCTCGGATCATTTATGACTTATTCTTCACCTCTGATGAGCGTGGGAGCAAGTTTTCCATCTCCAGCTCTCTAGCCCAAAGCAGGACCTCTCTCCTCCCCCTTTTTAAAAATCACACCATTTACAATTAAAAGCAACTGCTGTGAGGAGGTTTCAAGCAAGTCTTCCCTTGCCTCTGTACCCTTCACCTTGCAAAAACCAGGCTTCTGGCATGATATCACGTCAAGCCAAGGATGGGGTGGCGGTCTCCTGGCAATTACCCCCTTCTTCAAATAGTAAGGGATAAATTGGAATTTGTAACGCAGCACTTATTAAAGAGGGTTTCTCTGTGGTCATCACAGGCTGTTAACTCAGCCACTTCCCCGGCAAAGCACAGCTTGGGTCCGTCCTCGCTCGGCCCAGACTGCCAACGCAAGGCCATATGGCAGAGAGAACACCAGTTTACGGTCAGCTTCTCCCCGCAATGTGCTGCGGCCCCCGGCCCTGCAGCTCTGCCTCGCACCACGTCCCTCCTTCTGGGGAAGGAGTCCCTCCTTCCACGCAGGCTGAAACCCCGCCACGTGCCCCACCACCCTGCTCGCCAAATTGCACGTCACAGCCTGCCAGCACCCTACAACAACAGCCTGGCTCTGTAATAAATGATTATTCAGTTCAACTGGGCCAGGCAGCAGACCTGGAAAGAGAGTTAGACAAATCATAGCAGCCAGTCTAATCTTCCTGCAGGAAAGTCACCTCCATCCTAATTTATCAAAAGGCCAAGGTGCTGGTCAGATGCAAAGCCTCTTTCTCCTGTAATAACCTATATATGTAACTGGAAGTGGCTGAGATTAGACCAGATGTGTTTCACACAGGAGAGCAGATACTCGTTTTCCTGGGACACAGCTAGTGCGTTACTTCATTTCATAGACAAATTCCTTCAGAATTAAGACCCRCCTTGTTCTGAGACATTTGTATCAGGACCTCAAATAGCTGAGAAGGCAGCGCAAAAATATTCAGGAGTAAAACCACTCTGAGGGGCTTCACCACTAAAGAACAAGACTATAGAAACAGATTTAACATTTTCTTCAAACCTGTGTAGCAGCGTTAACATTTTTGAGCCCTGGACCTCAGCCACAGAGGTTCTGGACTTACAAAGCCTGGCGAAGTTCATGGCTTCCCAGCACTCCCCACGGGACAGGAGGAGGCGGAGGGTTAGCATCACGATCTGTTCATCAACTTTTACAGCCTCAGGACTTGCAAGGGTGAGGATTTTGCATTATTCGCATTWCTTGTAGTTTTTCCTCAAGGTCTCAGTAAGACACATGACACACGACACACTGAGAACTGCAATGCGTCTCCCTAGTCCGTGTTTGCAATGAATAGCTTCACCCAACAGCCTGTGCGCAACCTGAACGCTTCAACAGCCACAGGCAAATAAACCCAAAATATACTATGAGATCAGAAGATTTCAATACATTTTCATCAGAATGACACTAAGTTGACGATTTTTTTAAGTGCCCATGACACTGCCTTTTCAGTGTTTGCTTTCCAAGGCCAAGGTTAGTTCCCTCGCTGCTTCGTGGGCCCAAGCCCATTGCCCGACAGTTTCTAACCCTGAGTAGTCAACCCAAAGCAACCAAAGCAAGCGCTGTTTTTGCCCTCACCCAGGTTTTTTGAAAACATCAGCCAAGAACAAGCCACTTCACCTCAGCAGCCCAATCCTGCTCAATCCTATGAACTCACTCTGAAGTCAACTAAATCCGCAAGGGCTGATGATATCAAGGAAAGAGTGAACGAGTCAATTCAATGCCAAAATCCTTCAAAAAAAAAACAAAAGCAAGACAGACACACAATGGATAATACTTAGTGGTGTCTTATAAGAAATGATTTTTTTTTTTTTTTAATACTCAGTATGTTTAACCCAGTTGAGCAACAGTTTCGGACTCCATTTTTATCTGTGCAACTGGGCAAAGGGGAGAGGGAAGGGACAGACAGGTTGCGGGRAGGCCTGGAGATGGGCACTTCCTTTCCCCAGTGAAAAGTCCCATGCACGCCACGCAGCAGCACGCRGCTCCTCCTCTCCTTCCTTCTATCTTACACTTGCATACTCTCAGCGGTTGCTGCTCATTTGAGAATTACAGCTCTGTAAACAGAAGAAAACTTGCAGAATTGTTTCAGCTTTACGTATTTCTAGCGAGTATTTTTCCCTTTCACCCAAAGTCTTATCGCCTCCAGCTCAGAGTAGGGAAAGCTGCAATATAAAAACTACTCAGTTTTTCCTAACAAAGCAAAAAAAATACTGCTACTACTATTTTCCTCTTAATAAAAAACAAAAAGCCAGTCTCCCTAGCTTTAACTAGCTAATTTTCCTGCAGAAACAGTACATTTCTTTTATGTGTTAATTTTTCTTCCTCTATTTGCACTTCACAGCATGTAGTGACATGTCAGGCATTGAAGAACAAGCTTCTTCTACTTTCTTCTGAGATGACAAATATTCCTGGTGCAGAAGGCTCTAAATGCATCTGTGAATTCAGCTATATTTGTGCATTTTGCAGGAAGAGGCTTCTTCTAATGATGCAATTTTCACTAATACAATTCGATTCATCTTGGATTAACCTTTTTCTTTTTTTTCCATACAGGATTAGCAGGCAAGCATCTTGCTTAGGAATCTTGCAAAGAGCTGTTCATTCAAACGGTGACCCATGATTCCCAGTAAGGGACTGGTCAGCCAAGTTCTCATGTTTTGTTTTGTAAACTCAGGATGCACTGTTTGGAAAGAGAGGTGGTTCTAGAATATCCCCCTAGAAAGCTGTTTGTTTTCTCAGAGCTTCTCAAGTGAAACTTATGGAAATTTCCCAGACAAAAGGAGGGCTGGGTCCTGCCTGCGGCACCCCAGCTGACCAGCGAATGAGGGTCCTGTTAGAATAGCACAGCCATTCGAACACAAGAAAGCTGCAAAAAATTGCAACTCAAGATGAAAAGAGATGCTTGAAGTCTGGAAAGTGTCAGCAAACATCCCACAAACCACCCTGACGACTCCAGCACGCTATAAACGCTTTCACCAAATGTGCGATGCCCCCTTTTGCTAGGGGCGTGCTCCAGCCTCTGGATTCCCGTGCGGTACCTTGCAGACTCAACTCACTTAGCATTATTTGTTACAAACTTCTGAAGTGACACCTTCTGCTGTAACTACTATTCTCCCCCAAATCTCCAATCCACTTTCAAATATGCCATGTCCTCCCTCCCTGCCATTAGAAAGTCTTCCCCCCCCCGTACTCTGTCTCCTATTTGTTGGGGCCTAAAGCTCTCTACCTATGCATGCACTAAGATCTGGTTACCTTGCACACCAGCGGCAAGGCAGCCCACGGGCCCTCTGCGCGCCAGCCCTTCCTCCTTAAGGAAAGCCCTCCCGGGCCGGCTGGGCCGCGTTCTGGGGGGYTTTTCCACCTTTTCCTTTCAGCGTTCCCCGCGGGAGCCTGCGGCGCCACAGCTGCCCCCGTGCTCCCCCGGGCCCCCACCCCCTGTCGCGCTGCCCTTGCTGCGGCCGCCTTTTTGCAACTAGAGTGTGAAGTCGACTTCGCTTCTCCGTGCCACAGTTTGCTGAGTATTAACATTCGCCTTCAGTTGCTTCCCCTTTCTGCTGCTGACAACTGTTAATTTTGTCACATCAGCCACTTCTGTAGATTTAACTTTGCTCTCCTGCTCCAGCCATTGTAACTCGATAATAAATCAACAGTGTGGAGGCTTCGCGTGCAACGCAACGGCCTTTATGGTACATGTGAAGATGGGAGTCTTTACATTTTTAAGTAGGACCTTGTCACATTCATGAGGGGTAATAAAAAAATTTACATTTTGACTTTCAGGAAGAAAATGCAGTGGTGGTGGAAAAATACACGGTTCTTCTGGCTTGCTCAGGACGCGTGACATGCCTCGGAGCTTGCAGGGAAGGTCATATTGGACTTCAGAGCGATCGTCTCAGCTCCACTAGGCAAAAAATGGCTTGCAGCGTTCCTCAAGGCAGCTAGGAGCAGACCTCACAGGTAACGCCAGATTTAACTGGAGGATCTTCCCGCAACGTCTCCTTTTATAATTTGTGTCTCCAGAACAGCAATAAGAACAGAAGTTGAGGGTAAGGCCCTCGAGCACATGCTGACCACCAAGGCTGCCCATCCCGCGGCGCCCCGCGAGCCTGGTGTCATACGCGCCCCTGGACCGGGCGCAGGCTGCCTGCGTGGGCCTGGCCGAGCCCGCTCGCCGCGCCGGGTCTCGGCCCCGCCGACCTGCTGAACGGGGACCAGGAGATCGGGCCGTTTCACCTCCTCGCCTCGGCTGCCCGGAGGAGGCTGCAGGGGCTCGCCGGCAGCGCCTCCGCCTGCCGCGGCAGGACCGAGCACTCCCACGGGCGCTCGGAGCCGCTCAGCTCAGCCTCCAGCGCTGGCACACGCTCGCGCATCAGCCGCAGGGCAGCTTTTCCCTTAAACTCCCCACTGGGTCGATGGGGAAGAGCCTCGGCGCACCCAGGGGCACACGAGCCCCCCGCGTCACCCCGGCCCTGGCAGCAAAGCCCACGCAGGCGCGGCACGGGCGGACGGATGGACAACTTCTGCTCGCAATGCTTTGGGAGAGCTTCAGCGAAGGGAGGGGAATAACACGGCAGAAGCCTCTCCCCAGGGCCCAGCTCGTGCAAAACGGGGCAGCCGGTTCCTCGTTCCCGCTAAAAGGAGCCTAAGCGCGCGCTCAGGTGCACAAACGCTCCCCGCGGCCAGGGCTGGCGGCCGCCGCCGCGCCACGCAGGGCCACGCCACGCAGGGCCGCCCCGAGGCCGAGGCGGCCGGCGGGGCCGCGACGAACGTTCACGCGTCTGAAGACCCTCCGGCTGCACGGGGAGGGTCTCCCACAGAAGGCAGCCCGCCTTTTAGAGCTCACGGCGGGGGGCCCGCGCGCCCTCTCTTCCCGCCGTCTCCCTCCTGGGCCTGGCTCGCAGCCTCGCCAGCGCCAAGGGCCCGCGCGGCGCGCGCAAACGATCCGTCCTTTAACGAACTCTGCCAGCTCGCGGGGCGGGGGCAGGCAGCAGCCTCCTTTTGCCCTGTGGACGATAACCTCGCCTGCATATTATTTCCCACCATAGTCCTACTGTTTTTAATTAGCGTGCTGTAAAAGGAAGAACCACCACATCTCCAAGGGGAAAAGGAGGAGGGAGACGGGAAAGAAAAAACGAAGGAAAAAAAAAAATAACCCAGCACAGAGGATTCTGTCCAACTTTTCCAAAAGCTTAATAGATTTTTAAATGGGGTTATTAACACCACCTATGAATTATTTTAGGGACCTAATTATAAAAAACAAAACCCAGCTAATTAGGTTTCCTGAACTCGCCGTGGCACAGGTGAAACAGGATCTCTAAATGCAAGAGGACTGAGAAGCGAATCACCTCAAACAAGGAATCGACACGCGCGGAACCAGCGCCGCGCGGCCCGCTGGCACCCTGCTGCCGTCCCTCCGCTCGAGGAGCTACGCCAAACCCGCCTCCCGCGCTCCGCCGGCTCCCCGCCGCGAGGGGGTTCAGGCCTCCCGCCGCCCTGGCGCCGGGCGCGCGTCCCCAAGCCCGCAGCAGCTCTCGCTCGGCTTTCGGCGCTGCGGATTCGCGGCCTGGGGAAACGAGCGGAGCCCGCGGAGGAGGAACGCGGGCCTCGCTCAGCGAGCGCCGCGCCCGGCTCCGTCCGCCTTCTGAGGGACCTCCACCCTGGCCTGCGAACTCCCCCTCCAAAACGGAGCGGCTGCAATGAAAAATTAAGCTAAGATGACGTAGCGGCCTCTTAGGTCGCTCGAGAGGGGCTCGGGGGAGAGAAGYGGGCACCGAAGCGGCCGCGCCGAGGGCC
>NW_028186083.1:917057-984891 GCF_003343005.1 Rhea americana
CCGCCTCGCGGGCCGCCCCGAAGCGGCGGAGGGGCGAAGCCAAGGTGCCCCCTGCGAGCAGAGGTGCAGCTCCTACAAGCGGCCTCCACCCACAAACGCGTCTGGCAAGAGCCCTGGGAGCCTCGCTTTTCCCTTGCGTAGCTACAAGGGCAATCTCGGGAGGGCAGAGGCTGCTGAAAGAGCAGCAGAGAATTACGAGCATCACGACCAAGCCGTGTCACGCAGAGCTCGTCGCGCTTCTCAAATTCCCCACCACGCGTGCGCACGACGTGGCAAGCTCAGGCCCTGGGAAAAGGCAGGCCATCTCGCCTCAGCGCCAACGCGCTGCCCACCAGTCACCCGAACGGAGAAACGACCGCAAACCCTGCCCGTACGCGGTCTCCTGGAGACGGGCGGCAAGGGGGGCTGCGATACCTCTCCGCTGTGAGCCCGCTCTTCTAGCCTGCGGCCAAGACAAACAACAGAAAAGTGCCACTGAACAAGCCAATAAAATGCTCAAAATATAGAGGCAATCTTTTCTATTGGCAGCTATTGCTGGAAAACAGACTTGCAATTTTTGGAGTGTAAACATAGCTGGAGAATGAAAGTAATAAGAGAATGGGATACAGTTTTCTTTAGGTTAAAAAAACCACCAGCATTTTAACATGTAGCAGCTAACATTTCTTTGCTCAAAACACACAGAACAGACAGCGGGAAAGCAGCCTGCACAGGGCACTTGTTTAATACCACTGAGTAATCTGAGCCCGGGAGATGGGTGGCAAAACCTAGGACCTGCAGAGGTGAGCGTTTGAGATGATCGCTGTTCGTGGACATTGTTTCAGGCATATAACGTTTTACCCTTACATAGCACTTTTCACCTTAAATGACTTTCTAGAGTACATCATTTTACAGATATGGAAGTGCCATCTCTCCTGTATATTAACAAATACTGCATCTCACCCTGCACAGCAAAAGGAGATGACAAATGCCATAATCCTTTGACAGCRCAAGAAAATAATACACAGCAGTTCATATGTATAATAAAAAGGAAGATAATTTTATATTTTTATACCGACATATGTAGACTAAATCCAAAAAAATATTCAAAGCAAAAAAAATCAGGTAAAATAGTCATTCAGATCTCACTAACAACTCACAAACATTCCACTTGATGTCAAAAGAAAAAAAAATGTTCAAAATCAGGATGCTCAGAAGAGCTCAGGTCTGGCAGCACGGAGGCAATGTATCCACCTGAACCAAAATCCACTAAAGCAGCTGAGAATGGGCTTGCAACAGACTTAAGAGCCTCAGCAGCAGTAAGTGGATATTGCATATTTGAGATCCTCCTCTCTGGCCTGTAGGTGCATTGCTGAAAGCCTTAAGCAGCAACTCAGGCAGCTGCATTTTGTTTTTTTCTGTCCCAGCACAATTGATACAGAGTAACTCGTATTTCTTCAATTAACTGTGAAATTTAGGTTCAAATTTTTCTAAAGTCTACATTTTAAAATTGTACAAGATGGCRCACACAGCAAGAATCACAATTCACATATAGTGCTGACAGCCAGAAATCAGATCAAAAAAAAAAATCACATCTTTAAAAGCAGAATTGATTAAAAAAATGGGACCTCTTGGCACGTGCTATTTTCCTTATACAAAAAAAACAAAAAAGAACCTGACCATTTAATTTTAGAAGCACATTTCAAGTAAGCTGACAATCTTTAGCAGAATACTTGATTTTACAAGTATTAAGAGCACAGTCCTTCGGAATTAAGGAATTATTTCTCATTACTTGTCGTTTGGCATGACAAAGAACGCCGGAAACTGGAACAGCTGCTAGAGGAYGCACAAATTAAGAATGCGAAGAGTGAATTTGTAAATTCAAACTAGGATTCCTAACTCTTATTACCCTTCTGTAACGTCCTTTTAGGAAGCCCTCGTCAGGCAGCGCCACCTTGACGAGGGGCCGGCGGGGCGGCCGCAGGACGCGGCGGCGACGCCGGGCGCTCCCACGGCACGCGAGCTTATTTTCACCAGCATTGGGCAAAAAAGAGAACGCCCTTCGCCGGCGACGTTATGAAGCACCCGTCAGCCCCCGAGCGCTCCCCGGCACCTCCGCGCACGCCAGGGAGGAGGGGGGACGCGTTCAAACCGGGCAGCCCAGCGCGCCGGGCGCTGCGCCCCCGCCTCCCCCTCCCGCCGTGCCTATTAATCTGAACCCGAGCGTCACCTTGACGCCCGTCAGCGGCTCTCAGATCCAGAAATAAACTGATCAAATATGCAATAAGCGGTCAAGCAGTGTCCCCCACAGGCGAGGAGAGACCGGGCTCTCTGCTTAGACGCGATGCTCGGCGGCCACRGCGCTCGCCGCTCTCACGTCTCCGGCAAAGAGGATCCTCTCCACCTTCGCAATGTAATAACCAAATTTGGTTTAAGAAAACACACTACATTAAAGAGACCTAATGGTAGTATACTGGTCCATTTTTAAATTAAACGAYGTTCATTAAAGGAACATCACCTCCCCATAATTAATTTTGCTTTGAGAAGGAAAGGCGGGGAAAAAAGCTACAATTAATGTACCATGCTAGCTCTAGTAGATGCTCCATATATTTTCTYCCTACCATCACCCCTCCTCCATAAAGGCATCTCTGCTAATCTCCCTTTCACTTCCGAACACAAGGACCGAGTTTTTGGCAGGGAAGGGCCACARCAGCACAGAGCAGGACCTCCGTCCGTCCCCCGAAGCCTTTGCCCGCTGGCACCGTTTCATCAGTATCCGCAGCCACGGTGCTCCACTCGCTCCTCAAAGCTGCAGAGACCCAAGAAAACGGGTCCACGTCCTGAAGACGTTCAGACAACGGGACACTGGTGCATCCACACAAAGCAGCATTCCTCCCACGCTGAGACGAGCGACCGCTTGGGTCGCAGTGGTGAGRAGAGAGGGTGCTGGGGAAAAGGGTACATTTGGTTCCAAGTTTAAAGCCATTTTTGYATTGCATTTTTCTGGAGATTTTAAACCTGATGGAAAGAGAATGAGAGCACATGGCTGATATGCCAAAAATGGGAAGGTAATCACAAATAAAATGAGATTATTCTTCAACTGTGACTCAGTAGATAGCACTTCCAACAGGCCAGCATGCACAAGACAGTGACACATGTAAGGTCGTACAGTGATAAAAAATCAATAATTCCCCAAGCAGGGAAGAAGAGTCTCATGGTTACAGCAAATTACACAAATTAGTCCTTTCTCCACAGCTGTGTGCAGTTCTTTTGGAAGTCTTTGAGAACGAAACCCTCTGCACCACCAGAAAGCCAGAGTCTGTCCCCTCGCTTCCCACCCCTCCTGTTACAGAAACAGGCAAAAGAATGCAACTCAGAGGGATTTACTTATTTTAACAAATGGAAAGTGGATTGTAACTATTGGACAAAAGCACTGACGTTTCTTAGAACGCACAGAAAATTGTTTGCTAACACAACTTCAAATAAGTCCAGTTTGATTAAACAAACTTTAGCCCCACTGGAAATACTTACAGATTTGCCATTACTTACATTAGCCTGAACTTTTACTAGCTTGTCCTCTAAATTTAATGTGTGTTCGCTAACAAATATCACCTGATGAGAGTGATTAAATTAAAGCACTAAAAAAAAAATAAAATAAAAGGCACTTTCAGCTAAATTGACACCAGATCACATGGAAACTGGGGCCAAAGCTGGGAAGCTTAGAGAGCCCTTGTCACAAAACGCGAGGGTYGCTCTCCAAGCCAGGCACTAGGTAGCTAGGAACCTGGTAGGAGACGTTAACAGCTCTATTCTGCCTCTTCTGCAAATAATTCTCCCTTYGCTCTACTATGTGTTAGGGCAGAGAGGAAAATAAGAGTTCCCAGGAGCTGAAAAGCTGGCCCCAGGATAGACACGCGAGTCCCCCCAGCCCTGCCAACGCAGAAACCCTCCCCTCGCTAGCAGAGGGTTTGCTGAAATACCACTACAGCTCTGCGCTGGCCTCAGTCCCCTTCGGGTTTCATTCCTGGAAAGCTCGCAGGAGTGCCCAAGGTTTCGCTGGCCGCGTTTCCAGTCCTGCCGAAAGCACTGCCTGCGTTCGGGAGGCCGCGGCGGTTACCCGAGATGCCAAGCAAGCGCGAGGCCTCGGGGCTCAGCCAGCTGCAGGAGCCCACTCGCTCCGGACCCCCGCGACCGGCCCTGGAAAAGCCAAGGAGGGGCGAGGCCCCGGGGCAGCTGTGGGACTGCAGTAAGCAGCGAATCTGCTGTAGATTGAAATCTGCTCCTGGATCCATTTTCACTATCTGCTCTCATTTGAGCACCTACAGGCTGCACTAACACTCTCTCCAGCACTTGAGGAGATGATAAATACTAGGAAGAGGCAGTTTTACTTCTTTTAACGCTTCTGCACAATTTAGGTCACTCCGCTTTTTCAGACACTGTGTGTAAGCCAGACTTCACGGGAGCCTGGAGAGCTTTGCCCCTTCTGCTGGCGACCGTCAGGCCCTTGCCCTCCCCGCAGGCGTGCTGAAGAGCTAATCCTTCCCCTTTACACACAACAAAACAGACATTTCGGCTGCATTTTTAAAAAACTGTTTGTGTAATGTACGAAGACCGACTTGGATTCATGAATATTTGATTTAATATACATTTATTTCCCCTAAAGGAAGATACATTTTATTTAATACTGATTGCAGTTCTTATTACCTTCCTAAACCCAACACACTACTTGGCATTCCAATTACGCCAGCATGCTACAGTTCTGGCTGAGGAAGCACTTTCATTACAAGCTTCTGTTTCTAGACACTTGTAAAACTCCCACCATTACATACTCCTCCCCTTAGACCCCCTTCTGCAAAACAAACCTTTTAGCTAAAGATGCTCAAGCTTCTTTTCAGCCCAGACAGAAAGACTTAAACTTGTTTGAATCAGAACCCCTTATTCACACTTATTTAAATGCATGATCAAGCACAGATAGCTGACAACAGCAAAAAATATCCTATTAAAAGAAACTTAAGTGAAAAAAATTGAAACCTCACTGCTAAGTTTGCATTGTGATAACTGCTTGAAGTGATTTAAAGTCTGCACCAACTTTAACACAATCATGCAACACAGTGAGAATTCAGTAACCCTATATAGCTCAAAGCTAACTCCCTAAATCCCCTGTGGTTGCACTGACACTTGCTGGAAGCCTCAGGCATGGATCTGAAGAATGAACTTTATTAAAAAAGACATACTTTTGCTAAGTGTTTAAGTATTTAAACAAATCTGCATTAGTACAGAAACTATTTTAGAGTAAAGCTAAAACCCTTCGGTTTCCTACTCAATTCCTCAGTTTCTAGTCTCTTCCAAGTTTGTAAATTAGCTAGCTCTCAGYACAAAGCAAGACCTACTTTTAATTTAAATAACAAACACTAAAGCACACCTTTAAGGCGACAACCCTTTCCAGTSATCATACATTTCAAAGCAGTGAAAGCACTAGAAGCTCACAGCCCTCCTTAGGTCATATTGAACAAGGATGGTTCTTGGAACAGATGAAAGGTGGGTGAAAAATGTTGTGTTCCTTACTCAAAGTCCATGTGGGCAGTTGAGGCATGCATTAATTTTCTGTTTTCCCCTTCAGCTGTATCCAGTCATGTTTTACAATTGCATTTCTGTGCATTGCATTGGCTCTTTCTTTCCAGGCATATTGGCATTTCATTAGCTTCCTAAGCGAAAGCCTGGCCAGTAGGCATCTCCCAAGCAGTGATGGGAGTAGGGAGCTAGCCCAACCTTGCCCCAAGCCCACCGCCACTGCTCTGCCAGGAGCCCGTTCCAAACACCTGAAAGCAAGCTCCAACCTAACCCACCCCTGCCAAGTGAAGCCACAGGGCAATGTATTGCTGTTGCAACCCGACTTAGGCCACCCACGTAACCTCTTCGGAGCCAGGGCACCCTTTGTCACCCAGGGTAGAAATGGGTGCCCTGGCACAGACAGGCACAGCTTTGGGCAGCCTGAACTCGGGCCACCCCTGCACTACACAAACAGACCAAGCTCCATGCGGCAACGTGCTCTTGGATCTGTTGTTCGCTGGGAGCCGGATGTGCTGCAGCAACATCTGCACACACTAAGCCACGACCTGTCCTGTAGCTTCAGCACAAACTCATACAGAAGAAACAGAAGCCCAGCAGCTCATATTTTTCCCCACAAAGCTCACGTTTGTTGAAGAAATCCCTCCTCTCTCAGGAGACCAATTGCRTTTATGGAGCAGAGTTACTGCTAAAGAAGAGGCAACACTTCTCAGGTGGCATTTTGCTTAGTGTCTTTATGTCCCTGGGTGGGATGCTAAGAACTCAAACAGTGGTGGTCTAGGATAACCAGGCTGATTTAAGACAGTTGTGGACTTCTTTAGAGAAAAATACTTCCCACCTCTTATCTTCATGACTGCAGTCAATCTTAGCAGCCAACACTGGGAAGAGAGCTGGTTGGTTGGTTTTACAGCTTAAATGGTGCTAAAAAGAAATAACAGAGGTCATTCGACTTCCTCTCACCTAGAGTGTCTCAAAGCACTTTATAACACATGCACCAGTTTAAGTTTAGAGTTTTGCGAGTCCCTTCGTCTACTGCTGAAACCCGGCCATTTCCGAGGTGAAAAACGAGCCACTTCCAACAAACAGAATCAAACAACGCTCTAAGTCTTACTCATCCAAGTGAAATAACTATGTGTATTTAGACAGGAAAAAAGCRATTAGTGGTATTAAATTGCGACCAGGGCAAACAGGGTAGAACATGGCAGGCGGCTGCGGCGAAGCGCGCCGGGGAAGGGCCCGGGCAGGCCCTGCCGGCGAGGAGCGCGGCGCGGCGCTCCGGCCTCGCAGGCAGGCGCTCAGATGAATAGGRACGCTGATTACTTTTACCAAAGCTCAGGAAATGCTCTCCGATCTCATTGAAGTCTCCGGAATAGTATAATTGGTTCAATTGTCTAACTCAATCCATATCTGCAGCAATCTTTTGTCCTTCGCCAACCAGCTCTTGCTGCATGTACTCTGCTGCATTCCCCCTCTGTACAAAGTGTCTATCCCGTATTATATTCAAGATTAGATAAGTGGTGTATTGCTTTGTGCTGTAATGTGTTACTGGTTCATGCTGAGATGTATAAAAGAAAAATGCAAACACAAACACTGACCGAAGGAGAAGAAAGGGAGGAAAGGAGAGAGCAGCAGTTCCCTGTGAGGCTTAGTTACCGCCTCCCAGGAAGTGCGGTTTTCAACAGTTTATGATCTGACTACAAATTTAGAAGATTGAGAGGTTGGGACCTACAGATGAAATACCCTACATGCACTAAAACTGGTGAGAGAACTGAAGRGCCCAGGAAGCTCAGAAAGCCATCTGCAGAACATGGCAGAAGCGCAGAGTCCTGCACGGGGTCTGATTTTGCTACGTGCTGTAGGARAACAACAGGGAAGAGAAAGTCCTTGCCATGAGGAGCTCACAATTTAAGCACAAAACAGCCCAGGCCCAGCAAAGGTCTTGCAAGGTTGCAGGACGAAGAAGGGACCAGCCAACCGCTGGCGCTGCCGGTACCTACCGAGGCTAGCAGAAGCACCTGGCCGTCGTGAGCCATCCGCCTCCAGACGGAAGGTCAGCCTGACCCAGCACACATGCTGGAAGTGGCAGCTGGAAACGAGCTCGCCTTCCCCCACCCTGGTCACAGAGGCAACTCCTCTGCTCCCCCCCCCCGGTGTGTGGGGGGGGTGGGTTGCCACCTCCTCCAGCTTGGGGACAGCACAGCGGCCAGCCCTACGGCCAGGTCCTCTGCGGATGAGGTAAGGGCTCCCTCTCCYGTTACAAGAAGCTGCAACCTCTGCCTTGCAGTAGCCCGACCACATCGGTCCTCTGGGATGGGAGGAAACACGCTCACGCTCGTGCAAACTCGTGCCTGGCATAACTGCCGTGGTGGCAGGGCACAGGACACAGCTGCAGTGGCAGCCAAGCGCCAGGCACTTGGCCACCAACACCTGGCCTCAAACGCCGGGCAGTCCCCAGCCCAGTGCTGAACTGGCTGGCAGCACTTCCCAAAAAGGGAAACTCTCGCTGGAAAAGGAGGGGCGGAGGTAGAGAAAGGGTTTTGCACTGAGCGCCCAGGCAGGCTGCGCAGAGCACGGTACTAGCGCGACYGCTCAGGGATCTCCGTAGGCCAGGCTGCAACTGTCCTTGCTCGTGCATCTCAACGTCTAACAGGCCTGAGTCAGCCTAGGCTACACCTTGACCAGGCTGGGGTGCAGGTGTGCCACCGCAGGCTGACAACCCACCTGTGGGCCTCAAAGGCAACGCCAAAAATTAAGGGCAAACTCAGACGTAGGAGAGGGTCAGGGTCTTGGATGAGGAAAGTACTGCCAGCTCCAAGGCAGGGGGATTCCAACGCAGCTGCTGCTCAGAAACATACAGGAGGACATAAAGTCCTCCAAAGGGTCATTTGGGGTGGGAAGGCTCGGGTGAAGTGCCCGCAGCAGGCGGGAGGGGAATACATTTGCATCCCCAGGTAGAGCAGCACTAACAACGCTTTAGTTTGGCAAATCGTTCAACAGAGAATTCAGTTACTATTTACATTCAGCCTTATGGTTCTTGCTCTTCTGAGGTGCGCACACACGAAAACAGGAATAAAAAAAAAAAATCTGTACTTCAAGATTTGTGTCCTATCTATTACCGCCTGACAGGGGGAGGAGGGGGCGAGACGAGCATGCTTCCTCCTACGAGCCCTCGTGTTAATTTGAAATCATGGTCCTCGGCTCTAGCCCTGAACACAGACATTTCCTGCCTCTTGGCTCTGCCTATCAAATCATTATTAATCTTTCTGGCCTGTGTATATTCATTAGATAAACACTGAAACTGCGATGTTGTTTATTGTCTGCTCTGTACACATCATAACCCTGGGAAGACAAGATGAATTTGACAGCTAATGTAAAAATTACAGCAGGCAATATATCTTAGATTTGGGTGGAACACCAAGATGAGAGTTAATCAATAAAATCCTAACTTAGGTATTGTATGAAATGGCACTTCATTCATTATTAGGAGTTGGTATAAAACATGATTTACTGGTTTGATATATTGGCCCTTCACCTTAGGGACCTATTTTCAAATCCAGTCCAATCCAAAGTGACTAAAGATCCCTCTAGCCTGAGGGCTTTGAAAGGATACTGTTGCCAGAAATTTATGTGAGCTTGCTTACAGCACACACTTCGTAAGCAAAGAAATGGCACATGGATGCTGAACGGGTTAACTCAAGACCAGCATGTTCACTGAAAGCCAGCCACTTCCTTTAAAAACCGTGAAGTAAAAATAAATAAATTGTAGGCATTTCTTTCTCTCCCTGTGGATTTTACCCAACCCCTTGAAAGCAAGGGCTGTAACCCAGCTCTTAGGCTGCTTTCATTTTCTTGCTCTTTTCTCCCTGCCTTTCCAAATCTCCGGGAAGAGAGTTACATGGTTCTTTGCAGAACTGAACACGAAAGGCTCCTCCTAGCCCCCAGATGAGGATGCTCACGTTGTAAAACCCAAAGGGACACAGCATCTCAGGCACTGGCCAACCCAAGCAGATGCTCGAGGGGACAGTCCCAGTGGAGGCAGCTTTTCGGGCAGGTGTGGTCTTCCTGTCATTAAACTCCAACACAGAAGATAAGCTCCAGCATTGCTCCATGTTCTCCCAAGCTTCACATCTCAGGAAAATCTTGAAAAATCAGCTGTTTACAAAGCCTACACCAGCTACGTTTTGAGTTATGAGTTAAAATGCCTCTTTTCTCTCACCCTCTCACCAAAACAAAGGATGTTTGTTACTAGACAGGAAAGAAAGCCCAGTATTTTGGAGTTTTGGTTTTTGTGGGGAAAACAAATCACAAAACTAAAGTGACCTTTGTCTCAGTATTTAGGTGATAAACTCTATTGAATTCTCACAGTATTTTTAAACCGTATCAACACAGTACCCAATTCTCTAGCAGCTGCAGTACCATTCATACTTGATTTTGAAATCAACTCCATGCACATAAAACCTGGCTTGTGCAAAGCACAAGCTTAACATTATACCCCAAGGACAGACCCCTCAGGGAGCAGCTCCGCTACAGAGCTCCTTCATCGTGCTTCCCTGCCACCCCAGTAAAGACAGCGAGGTGCTCGCATCCTTCAGTAAAAGAGATCCCAAGTGTCCTTGTAAATAGAGTGCTTATATTTTTTGCAAAATCCCTTCAGGTTTTGCACCAGGGTGCTGTACCACTATGCACAGCACAAGCAGAGTCCTTGTACAGAATTTCAAGAAAGAAAAATTTAATAATTCATAGAGAAAACACATGGTAGCACAGCCCATATCTTTCCTATTCAAGAGGCACTGAAATCAGTGGTTTGCTCTCCTGCTGTCTTTTTACAATCAATTGCTCCACGAGACCTTGTACAAAAGACCTGGCTCAGGTGTCCTATGAATCCAGTAGCCATCACAGCCCAGTAAACCTGAATGAGAAGTGGAATGATTTAGATGCTAATGACTAATGGAGTGATATCTGCCTGTGCAATTGGCAGCCATGCAGGAATAGCAGTGAGCATTCCCAGGTCTTGTCAGTGCCGGGAGAAGAGAAAGATCCCTTATCACATTTTTATAAGTTTGCATTTATAGGGCAAATAAAATAGAGCATTTTAAAAACCAGGAAGCATTTCAGAGAACTGATTTTTTTTTCCCCCCATATAAAAATCGCAGATAGAATTCAACTTTAAATACTCTTCTGGCTAGGAAAAAGGGGGGGAAAAAAATCAATTGAACTGATTACCTTGTTGAGTACCAGTGAAGATTTTAGTTGTCTTTGTAATTGCACTTTTTCCTTGCTGGCTTTTAAACATAAAAGGAAGTGACTTTACTGCTGTAGTAAAACCATAGGCCCCAGTTAAAATCAACAAAGCAGAGCCATTAACCCTCTCAGTGCTGTTTCAGCTCCATAGGCACCAAAAAAAAAAAAATCTCTGGTCAACAGCTCAGTGGCAGATTCACCTCACATGTACTAAAGACAGCACATATCTCTATTTTTCCCCCCAAAAAACAATGGTTAATTCTGCCCATCTACTAAAAAGATAGTAACCAGGGCCTGATCTCAGTGATCAGCAGAGAGGCTTCCCCCGAGGTGACACGGCTGCGCGCCAGGCTCCCAGACTGCAGGCGAGGTGCTGGGAGGCCACTGGCTGCTCTCCAACGCCCCGTTGGGCTGATTCAGCCTCCCGTCAGGTGTCAACGACCCGCATCTTAGCTCGTTGCTTTTCATTTTCAAGTGGCACCATTTCAAGAGCTCCTGGGACCTGCATTCAGATCACTTCATGTTTGCCTTGCACATTGAGTTTGAAAGGTAGAGGTTGTCCATCCTGCGACGGGAAAGCGCTCAGACCCCTGGTGACCGGCCACACCGCATCCTACAGACCCGCGCAGAGGAGGCAGCTCTTCCACCAGTCAGCCTCAAACCCGCGGTGACTATTATGGAGCTATGGATCTGCTGGAAACACTCTACAACTCCACATGGACCTACCAGGTTAGGCCAGCACCAGCAAAGGCTTTCACAACGTTCATTCACCGTTCTCCCCCTCTTTGTGAGCTAAAATTCTCAAATGGGGACAGGCMACTCCAGTAACAGTCTGCCCTTGGCAGACTCCAAAGGCTGTTGGCATCGGTGCCTCCAGGACTTTCCCCSTGCCCCATCAGGGCAACAGAAACCGTTCAGGCCAAGTTGGACGGCGTCGCTCTCCCCAGCATCTCCCTCCTCCCCATTTCGTTATCGCAGGGCCCCTGCGACGCCAGCAGAATTTCACACTGCCGTCCGCCTGCGAATAAGATTCTGTGCGTGTCTCTCCTGAGATCTATATACATTGCTCTCCACTCAGAGCAGACACTGTTGCAAGACAATCAGTTAAAGGGAACAAAAATAGATTTCCCAAACCAAACATAATAAATTCAATGCTTCAGCCCCTTCCTGGTTTAAAACGGGCACAAACTGCAAATATGAAAGTGACACTTTGGCGGTTTGTGCAAGTCCTGCCGCCTCTCCGGGCGGGGGGCAGAGCCAGCGGGAGACAAGGAGCGGGCCTAGAGATGCGGCTTTCTTCCAGATAATCATCCCAGAGCTAACTAGGCTTTCCTCAGGTGGACAAATAGTCTAAAATAGCAAAGCTCACACCATTCAATAACAGTCCTGGTTAGAATTTCCTTCGCTTCTGCCGGCCTGGATTCTCCAGACAGCTATTTCTGTGTTTCCCCTGCCACCTTAAACCACCACCTCCACTGCAACACTTTCACCATATCCCGCTAGAAGGCATAGACTGTCCTTACGTGCAAAGAYGGGCTGAAGACTGAGCTAAGGGAGCAGCTCCCTGGCGGGGTGACAAAGCTGCCTCCCGCCTCGCCCCACCGCAGCACCRCCAGGGCAAACGGGCTTCTTCGGCACGCTTCACTCGGTGCTAGACACCGCATTTTAAGACACACTTCTATTGCTAATGCTTCTGCGTGCCTAATGCCCGCTCGGGCCCCTCTCCGAATGCCGCCAGAGGCTGGGGGTAGAACGGGCAAAGCGGCACTTTGTTCCTCRTCAGGTTCCTGCATTTCCATCCACACAACCTCCTACAGCAGTAAGGTCTTTCGCAGTGAAACCTCCTGAAAACAAGTGCAGCTAAAGCCACAATGCCCAGATTTACCGCAATTACCATGCCAACTTGCTGGCCCTCCTCCAAGAGCTCCCTAAGATCAGCAGCMGTTGTCCCTGGAACACTACGGTTAACAGCAGGGAAACGGGGTGGAAGTTAAGGAGGTGCAGTGTCATACAGCGCTAAAGACAAAAAGCTTGTTCTGGGACTGCTGAGGAAATACAGTAGATACTTGCTAAATTTTCAGTTTACTGTCACCTCGCTCCRTAGAGCAGGGCTGTCGTGAAAGCCCCCGGGTGAAGCGGTCGGGGGTAGGAGATCAAAGGTGCACCTCCTGAACGGCGGCCGCGTGTCTGTCTGGGCAGGAAGCACCGCAGTCAACACACGGTTGTCTCGTTCCCTCGCTCTTCCGTTGGGCCAACCCATTGCACATTCAATCTGCCAGAAAGACCCCCCCYCCTCTCCACCGCTACGGAGCCGGTCTCCTATCTGCCCGCTGAGGGACCCACCTGGCCGATCCCCCAGCCAGCAGCCGTGAGAGCTTGTAGCCCACTGCGTCTTCTAAACCCGCTCCCCAGGCGCTCAGGCACGAGCGCTAACTGACCTTTCCCGCAGCAGAGAACAGGCTCATTTGAAGCCTTCCCTTGGCAGGGCAGGCTGCACAAGGAACAGACGGGAGCAAATTTGGCTTTGTATCTGGACCCGCCTCGCTGCGTGCTGCTTATTGCCCGCTTCCAGAGGGGAGTGGGCAGCAAAGTCGCTCGTGAAATCTTCGGGCCCATGGCCAAGTTGTCCAGTTGGCTTTAGAAAGAAACCAAAAAGCACCGACTTACTCGTGGCAACCGGCCCAATATCAATACACAGTGAACAAAAACAACAGAAAGAATGAAGAAAACCAATACCGACAAGCCTTTATCAATTAGTTTATCACTGCACACAACCTCTTTTACACTAGTGCTCTTTAAAAAAAAGAAAGAAAAAAACCCACTATGGGATGAAAGTACCTGGAAAACAACTCCCCACAAAGATCTCAAAGCTCTTAAAACACAGAAAACCCCAAATACAACAACAACAGTACATAAATACACATACAAAAAAAAAAAAAAAAAAAGTGGAGGGATGGCAGAGAGAAAGCACCTAACAAAGGGGCTGAGAAACCAATGCTGGGGACAGGGGGATGGGGACAAAAACAAACCAAACCCCCTCTGCTTTGCATGCCAAAATTACGTTTGATGTGCAATACTATACACATGAACACACACAGACACACAGTAATTTGCTGGTACATTTAGGAGGACTGAGACTTTCTCTCTGTTGAGAATAAGCCCTGTTTTCTGGCTACAGCAAGTCAAATAATGAATTTGTAAGAGGAAGAGAGAGAATAGTACGTATGTGCACATGCGAATTATCAAGTATCTTAGATATAGACGTTTAAATATAGAAAAAACAAAACAGCAGACAATTCTTMGTTTAGTGAAAGGAGAAAACAGACAGACAAACATTTAACCTAAAATACTGAACTGAAATCTATACCTACATCTGCTTACAAACAAGTCATCCAGGTTCTATTCAAAATATTAGTTTTATTCACTTTGCATCAGTAGCTCTCAGTGCTGACCTGGATTATGCAGGTAGGACTCAAATAAAAGCAAAAATTAGCCAAGAATGATTTCTAAGGAGCATCTAGAAACATCAATATGTTTAATGCCATACACGACACTTTCACACTCCCTCTTCAGCACCACAGTCTGCCTCRTACTCTCCAGCCTTTCGTGGCGTGTTTTTGCCCTTGCTCTGACTGAGGATTTAGCTCCTTGTTGTCAGAGGATGAATGTTTTTATTCCGTTTGCTCCCAGGCCAGTATCAAAAGCTCCCAGCACATGGGTTAACCAGATGATCCTTTAATACACAAAGGACCCCCAAACAGCTTAACCTTAACCCATCCGTAAAGATTCCACCCAGCCTGCTAATGCTGTCCTGAATCGTGTTCTCTATTATTACATCTGAAATCCGTTAAAATTTCACACAATTTCCTGCACAGCAGTGTATATAATAGTGCTGGGAGCCAATATGTTTCTATAATTGGGCCTGTAGTGGGGCAGAGTCCAAAGCAATTAATCCAGCCTCCTTCCTTGTTTGCGCCCATATAAAGCTGACAGGGTAGAGAGTAATTGGAAGTAAGCGGCCTCTATCCCCTACTTTAAATTAATATTTTCCTGTTCTGATTTAATTTCACCCGGTAACAGTGACACAAAGACACGCCATGTCAAGCACTAAGTAATCTGCAGCAGCTGCCTTAGGAGGAAACTTTTATTCATCAGTAATATACTGACCTGTATATCACTCCACATACAGTACACAATATTCCTGTCAAACAGACCGCTGCGTTTAACTCTGTATAATCAGCAGAGATGGGAGAATGGAAAAACTSTSTSTSYMTSTSTSTGTGTGTGTGTGTGTGTGTGTGTACACTCACGTGCACGTAAAAGGTGCAAAACAGGCAGAGAAATTTAATTAATCAGAAAAAAWTCAGCTTTCCAAACCAGGAAAAAATTAAATGGCAAATATAAAAAACCATGCTAATCAGCAGCACCAAGAACCCATGCAAATGAAAAGCCAGAAGTAATGGCCAAAACAGCCAGGCCATTAAATCAAATCACTGAGAAAATAATGGCTAAACTCCCTCTTACTTGTAACACTCAATTTATGTAGTCAATATGGCTCTGAATGAATGAGTGAAGGTACTAAGAGCACAAATCTAAATTCAATATACATATCTTAGAAAAATCCCCAGCGCACGCACTCACATGCTGACAAGCCATATAAAGCAGGCATTGCTATTGCACGTGGTGTAAAAGCACAAAGAAGAAAACTGGCTTCATTTAGGATGTTTACACCTGTTTACACCAGACCAAATATCTGCACATACATAGATTACTGTAACAAGTCCACAGCTGCCAAGGAGTTTACGGGAGCGCATCCAGCCAGGCCCTCGCGGCAACGCAGGAGCCGACGCRAGACCCATCTCCCCTGCACGCACGGGTTGCCTCTCCTCGAGCTCACCAGCAACCACCCTCRGCTGCGAGCCGTGCAAGCTCCGTGACACCGTTAACCGCAGCGCCCAGTTTGGTGGAAGCCGCTAATGCTGTCTGCATTTCGGTACATGGCACCTGCACATACAACGGCTAAAAGAACGTGTGCAATGAATTTTCTGTATCTAGACAGAGTGCTCAGGCATGGGCCAGGAGCAGGACCTCTCATCTGAGGCAGCACTGCTTGAAGGAAAGTCCTCCGGGAGCGGCCGCATCGAGCTCATCGGTCGTACGGGGGCTGCGCGAGGCTTGCGTACGGAGAAGCACCGTCTCCGGAGAACGCCGACGGACGCAGCAGCTCAGGCCTCTGCGGATCAGCAGCTTATTTCCAGTTGCTTAAGTTTCCCCTCCTCTCCTGTTCTTGATTTTGTTGGATTTTCTCCCTGCTTGCTAGTGTTAGGTTTTCATTTAGAGGCAATGTGCTTAGGGCACAGCCGATCACCGGCACTAGAGGCTGGAAACAGAGCTGACGCCTTTACCGAGTCCCCCGCGGCAGGGCACAGCGAAGCTGCCAGATGGTCCTACGGCCGCGGCTGCCCCCGCGCTGGACTCCGGCCGCGGCTCGCGGGGCCCCAGACCGTCGCGCACCCCGGGGCCGAAGCGCGAGGGCCCTCGTCGTCTCGAGGAAACCCCGCAGCGCGAGCAGCGGCGGTGCAGCCGCCTCTTCCCGCGCACGGGTTATTCAGCGGCTTGTCTCGGGGCCTTGCAGCCTTTTTAGCGCTTTGTTTTAACTTCTTAACGTTTTCAAACTGTTGTCAAAAATAATAAACAGGAAGAGAATAGATCACACCAATACAATTCATTATTTCCACTGATTTTTAAGGCTGGAAGGGACTATTATGATCATATTACAAATTGTTTGTTTATAGAAAAAGTTAGAAAAAAAAAAGGTGAGTTACTGGCTCCCGGCCCACGCTGATGGGCAGCGTTAGGCAGCTGCTGCCCTCCGCTCCCGAGGTGRCCGCAGTTAGCGGCGGAACAAACGATCCCTTTGTGCGGTTTTGCATAAAGGTTTGTCAAGCGTCTCGGGATCCTCTCACAATGTTGGCTATTAAGGAACAGAAGTCAAATTCCCCAGAGTACGAATCCGTGCGGGGAGTTATCCACTTAGGCTAAAAATCCTTGTCAATATATTTTTCTGATGGTGAGAGGCTGCATGCAAACAGGAGAATCAAGCCAGCGATAGCCGTGCAAAGGGCGGTCGCAGACGAATAGGCAGGTGCAGAGAGCACTCGAGCAATTCTGCGGTGGCACTAACCTTCCCAGGCTGACAAAAAATGCTGGAGCTAGCATTAAAAAAAAAAAAAGAAGAAGGAAAAAAAAGCAAGCGAGAACTCAGAAGCTTTTGAGCATCAGCCTTAGAGCCAAGCACACCCAGCACACTTCGATTTTGATGTACAGTTTGAAACAAATCAATAGCAGTATAATAATACTCAGCACGCTGTGTAATTTTTATATCATTAGTTTTCATTTTCCGCTCCCCATGCATCAAAAAACTTACAACGGGCTYGTAAAGTTTATTTAGTATTCCATGAATTCCTAATCAGTTTCATTTCATAATGATTCAGAGCGGCCGTTGCCAGGGCCCCGGTGTCAAAAAATCGATAAAACCAACACACTTTTCCTGATGGCGGCTGCAAAAGGATCTATTGTAGGGGAATTATGATTTATGTCTGGGCTGCACCACGAGCAGCGGCAAGCGACAGCCCGGCTCAAGAGCTGAGATGTTCGCCAATAATGATTTATACGCGCGCCTCTCCCCTCCCCGGCGCCGCGCGCCCCTCCGCTCCCCGCGCGAGGAAACCCGGCTGCAGAGCAGCGYGGGGCCGGTTCGATTTTCGGCTACGTGCAGAAGGCGCCTGTTTACCTTGGGGCGCCCGTTCTGCCGCGGGCGGCTCCAGGGGAGCCCGCGCGGACCCGKGCCAGAGGAAGGCAAAACGAGGACYGCGAGTGGAGATAAGGACAGAGCGCARGTGCCCTGAGGCATTTTGAAGAAAAGTTAGAGCTCTGACAAAAAAAGCTTTTTCTGCCGATTATGGCCCCAAATTCGAGGGGGGCTGTTATCCTCTGCCACGTGACAGTGTCCTAAAGATGCAGACATTCTGGGGTTAGAAGGATGGAGGAGGTTGTTACTGGTTCTTTGGACGTTGCCCGTAGGCAATAAGGAAGCAGGAAGGTGCAGAGAGCGCGCGYGGTCCTGCGGCATCTCACGCGGTAATCGGGGTGGTGGCTTTCCACCAGGGGAAGGGAAAACCGGAGGAGGAGAGTTTGCAAAGGGAAGGGACAGGTACAGCTCCTTGTTAAAGTCCTATTTGCAGAAAGAAGGATGAAAAGCATTAGTTAAGCATCTAAATGCATCTATGCCAGGATACCTGGACTACTCTTCGCATTTCAAAGGGGAAGTTCCCAGAGCCCCTGCTCCACCGTGAGGGGCTCTGCTCCCCCAAACTCGCTTCCCCCACTCCTACAAAAGGAAGGGGAGCTATCAGAGCTCTTCTGGGCACAGTTCTTCAGACTCCACTTTTGCATTCAAATTTTAATCACATTAAGATATGCAGCAGCATGTACAATTATTAACAACTCACTTTCACCTTTTCTCAGCACTAGCAGAAGGTACAAGGAGGAAGATGTGCTGGGAGTCACCAGGAACCAACACCAAGTACCACAAGTTCACTGCACGGACTGATGATGCCACTTCACAATGTGCATTAGGCATTTTTCCGTAACAGAAATAGCTGGCTTGCGTTTGTTAGGCAAGAGAGGGGAAGAAAGGGGGAGAAATATTAAGAAAATATTTAACTCGCCTTTTAGCCCAGTTGCTGATAAGAGAGGTAAGATCATGTGTTTTGAGCCCAGTTGCTTTTGCCGTGAGCAGCAGGCAACACGGACGCTTGCCCTTCTAATCCGTTAGTTATTGCACAGGAAACATTCAGCTTTTGGGGCTGGGGGACAGAGTGCCTGAAGCCTTCTACCTAGAAACTACTGTGAAACAAGCACTGCACAGGGCGGGCCAACAGCACGCAAGCAGCTGTAGCACTTGCTGAACTGCTTTGCTGTAGTCATCTTTGGAGAAAAAGGCTTTTCCCCTAGTTTTGCACATACAGAACTGTCTACAGGCCACAGGAGTAGCTAGCGAGCAAGGCGAGCACCAGGCTGCCTCCTGCCCACGCGCCCGGACAGTTTATCCCATGTTCCTTGCAGCAGGATGGCAGATTATTTGGGGACAAACGGCACCCTAAAACTCGGTTGCTTATCATTAACTCCTTGATATAAATACTATTTTACCTCCCTGAAGTTTAGCAGAAACGCTAAAATACATTCCAYCTCAGTGAGAGTCACCTAAGACCCTTACCATGGGTTCCCCGACCAGCATACTCCCCCTTTTGAACTCAGCCAGTTGCAAAAGGACCAGGACATCACAGTGCTGTATTAATATCAGCATGAATCTGTGCCTGTATCAAGGGYAGAAATGGTATTTCATACAATTATAATGTAACAGGCCCAATTCCTGCCTGGTGCATCCGAACTGAAGTCAAAACTCAATTGAACTAAGGTATTAATTTGACAGACTGGTGGAAACAGAAGTTATAAGCCACATGCACTCAGTCCTATGCTTCCTGCACAAATTAAAATTAAAGAAATATTATAAAGTGAATGTGTGAACATCAGAAATTTCACCTTCTGGTTTTTGAACACCCTATATTTAAATATAGTGTTTTTAATATTTTCCTCTGTGAAAATACATACTTGAGGTTTTCTTGTAAAAATAAAGCAGAGATTCACACTTAACTCACTCATCGCCTAGCCCAGTGAGTTAAATACCACTTGTAACTTAATATGCRTCTGTCTATAAATATATGTAGCTGGAAGGTTGGAAATTAAGTATTCAGCATTAGCTGTTCAGCAGGTCTTTAGTAAATAAAGAAGTTTAAGTTGGAATTACGCTGCTTGGTTAATAAGCAGCAGTTATGATGAGATGTTCGAGTAGCTCGGGTGAGATGAAGGTCCCTGTGAAAACACTGCATGCATTTATTCATATAGATAGTGTTCACACGTACGCACGCTCACGTGCACCTGCTGATAATCTCAGAGAAGCAAAGGTTGAGGTCCAAATGCCTCTTGGTCTCCCTTCTCCAGCATAAATATGATCTTCATAAATTAAGGGTGCACTAGCTAGGAAAGCACTCTGAGACATCCAYGGTGCTGGAGCTTTTGTGGGAGAGGAAGGCTATGAAGAGCTTCGCTGGAACACAGCCTCCTCTTGGACTGCAATGCTCAGGAAATCATTTCACATTTTTAGTACTTTTCTTAATCGTTGACAGAGCAATCAACAGGCACCTGCTACCAGCATGAAGCCCAGTCCAGCACAATTAGCCACCAGCTTTTTAAATTCATACTATTTTTGAAGCGAGACAACCACTTTACTTATCTTTTTAAGTTTGCGTGATGAATCACAGGGCTTTAGGGAAACTTAAGTGACGCAGGAGGTTTCGTACAGCTCTTCRAGCCAGGAGCAAGTTTCACTACGTTTCCTCTCCAGCAGACACTCTAGCTGGGTTCAGGCAACACAAACGAAGGCCAAAGGGGAGAAGAGACCAGCTGCAAGGTTCAGCGGCGAGAAGTGGCATTATACCAGCAAATCCACCCAGGTGTCACGCAGGCTCCACTCAGAGCAGCAGAAATGGTAGTTAAGAGGAGGAAGAAACACGGAACAGTGGAAGGAGTGAGGACTAGGTTCTCGCGTTTCCCGACGAGAGCTGCTTTGCAGCTACACATGCCCGCTGCGTCACTCACAGTAGCCTCGTGCCCACCTGCGAGACATGGAGCAGCACCTTAGGCAGCAGGGAGTCCTGCCTGCTCAAGGCAAGGATTCGTAACAGCAGGTCGCGGCTCCCCGCGAACGGAGGCAGCGGAGCCGCGCAGGCGGACGGCACGTACGTGCACGCAAACACCTTCTGCAAAAGAAGTTATGGCCCCACTTTCATCACCTTTGAATTCGGCCAGGAATTACTGGATAGAGTCATTAAGGCCTGCAATCTTATTTGTAAGACATTTTTTAGAAAGACAGAGAGACCCGCACGGACAACATAATTACATTTTGGTTAGCATAAGTTAGCAATTTCAGTACAGTCACATTAAAAAGAAAATAGGGTTTTCTTCCCTTCAAAAAAGTGGAAGCCGCTTGGAGCCGCACTTTTATTATATGGGGGCGAAAAGCAGCTAAAATATTGAGATTTAAGGGGGAAAAAAAATAATCACGGGTTTATGTTCACAGGCTCCTGTGAATATTTTCAGCATATTTCACCATATCATTGCACGGTGGGCTCTGCTCGTGCTGCCAGAATGGATGCTCCATCATTTCTATAGTGGGCCTGTGTGACATTCATTAAGTGCAGCTACAAAGGGAGAGGGTTAAACAGCGCGGCCTCTTTTCTCTGATTTGGTCATACATCAGCAAGCGCTCCAGGTTAAATGCCCAGAATACCGCAGCAGATGGATAGGGAGAAGGAGAGCGGCAGATACTTCACCCCACACTACTTAACCCAGGGAAATGAGTCTCAGAGCCGGTGTCATGGTAAAATATGGAAGCTCACTCAGATAATGTGCAGTTGAAATTTTTTTCCCGAGCCTTTACAACTGACTGCACGTTAAGATACCACATACCCCCTTGTGCAAACTGCCAAGCTGACTCTGGCAGCGGTAGCTATTTCTGTGTAATTTATCCCTATTGATGATCAAATAAGAATTTTAACCCATAGTGCAATCAGTGATATGAGCCCAAACCACTTCTGCTCTGCCTCCAATTTCACCCCAAGAGAACCTGTGCAGTGGGAAGTTCATTTTTCTTTACCCAGAAGTCCTCATGAAATAGTCACGGGTGACACATACTACTGAGCAGGCATTTRAAGCCACCACTCTGACGTGCCACGGCACCGTCTGGAGTAACGGCCCGTCCACGAGCCTCCCGCGCGGCAGGRACGCCCGGGAACCTCCGGGGCACCACGCAAAGCCGGGCAACGGCCCTGGAAGCCGTGCGCTCTCTCACCTCCGAGATTACTTGTCACTACTGTCTCATGTTTTCAGATTGCTATATATACAGGTCTTAACTTTTATTTGAGAAAGGCTGTTTTCAATCTTCAGCCCTTTGATAAAGGTAATGCACATTTTTGGTTGTGCAACGCTCCAAAATTGCAGCTTAACTTGGCTCAACAACTCTGTTTCTAGGAAGGTCTGTAAGATCACAAAGCCAGCCTCTTCAGATTAAAGCAGCATTTGAAGTCCCATCACCACCATCACATTTTTGCAAGGCATTTGCCATCTTTGAAAGGTGAGCAGTTGACAAAAGGATGACGGTCCCACAGTTCAGTGTCCCAAAGACACAGAYTACTTAAGAATATTGTCACCTGATAGTAAGCACATATGCACCCAAGACATCAGTCAACAGCAAATAAGCTCGTAAGACTAATACTGAGTAAATAAATACATGCTTACCAAATAGGGCCTTATTTTAGAGATTCTAAGACTTAAAAAAAAAAAAAATCTGGAGGTCAGAGCTGCATCCTCATGCAGCTTAACAGCAACTACTGCAGTGCGTGCCACATACAAACAGCCCCTAGAGACAGAGGTCCCCTCTGTATTTTATACGGTACCAAATGAAGCAGTTTTATGGAAGAACGAACCCAAGTGTGACGTTCTGCTCTCCCAGGCCACATATGCAAAGGAGGAGTAGGGGGAGAGTGAAGATGAAATACTAGAACAGTAAGCACAAGGCAATTAGTACAGTCTGCTTTAGTTCATACCATGCCCCACAAGAAAAAAAATCAACATAGCAATCCAGCTAATGTACGAACTGTGTCTTTGTCGTGATTAAGTATTTGGTACCTGAGCATACATGCACATATGATCATAAGGTTATGCAGTAAATTCTGTTCTGTTATGGAGAAATAACTATTCAATTGTCACCCTAGTCTTCCTTTTCCCTTAATAATTATAATAGATGTTGCAGGATTCTGGATTTTCCATTGTGTTTTTTAATATCTCAGAAATAATTGCTAATCAAAGCTTCACGCGGTGGGGCCAGTAGGAAATGGATACATGTCCTCAACACAAAATTTTCATGTGAGCTGAAGGAGTGGGAAGATGCAGGGACACCTAATTTCCACCTTGCGATCCAACTCCATCTGATGAAAAAGATTGCCCAGCAGTCAAAAATCAAAGTCGCACTGTCCTGGTGAGAGCCGGAACGGTGACAGGTCCTAGCATGCCGGGAGAGCAGGCATGCAAGCAAGTGAAAATTTGGTCTCCACTAGGTGTGGAAAGTCAATGTTATTTGTTTTTAAAGTTATTTTAGCAAACATGTAGTTTTTGTTCTCTTATCAAGACCGATTCAATACACAGGGGTTCTACTATCTTATTAACCTCACCAAGTCTTTTCCTTATATTTTTTTAAAAATGATTATTGTTCATTAGTGCCAACTGTCACATGAAATTCAGTGTTTTTCCTGAACCTAAAGTAGTTGGAACAGTTCTGGCAGATGAAAGACAAGTTTACACAGAAAACAGTTTGGTGGTAGTTCCTTATCGCTAAAATAAGCGACATCTACAAGAATTTTTAAAGCTCAGTAATGCAATACACAATTAACAGCTTGTCGTGCTAATTAGGTAACTCCTCACTAATGAGGTAGCAGTGAGCTGAGCAGCAGTCACCTAATACGAAAACAAGGTCTTCCCGRGCAGTTTACTGCTTCCCTCAAAACAACCAGCAGCACTCCGGAAGCGCTGAAGGCAACGTCAGCGGAGCAAGGCCGCTGCGTTCCCTGCCCAGCACCCTGCTCCGCGGAGTCCAGCAAGGCTGGGGAGCGCGACGTCTCAGCTCCGGGGTAGCTCACAACTCCAAACGAGTGTTTTGGGTCAATCCAGACCTTGCTCCGATTTCCAACCTCGCTGGCACGAGCTTGCCTGCAGACATGGAGACCAGCTTGAAACCWGAACCCAGGCCCCCAAGCACCTTGTGTCTTTCAGCCCTTTGCTTTCCTGCGAAGGGTTCTCTCAGCCAGACCCTCTACTGAGGGGATGGCTTCAGCCACACGTTTAGATCTGGTACTTGGAGGAGGGGGGAATGCACAAGCCTACCTCAGGACTTGGGGAACCAGGGTAAGAGGAGAGGCAATACCTTTGGAGAAGAGAGCGCCTAAGCACATGCAGCCCCACACCTTGTTCACAGCCCCACACCTGGGTTCAGATTTGGTCTTCGAAGTTGCCTCCTTGCAGGATCCTCAGTGCCTGGACAGAGGCACAGACCCAGGGAAGCTGCCCAGAAATCCTCTCCCACCCAGTCAACACCTGGTGGGTGTCACTAGTTAATTAGACCGCAACMCAGAAGCTCTGCAGCGAAGAGGCACTCTAGGGACAAAGAAACGCACCTCTCTGCCCCTAATCAAGGGCACCAATACAGAGCCTGGACAAGCAGCCTCCCAAGGTCACACAGGCACCTCAGCACTCTTGTCCAAGCACTTCTCTACCTTCCATAAGGATTTCTGCCCTTCTCACACCCAGTCTCCCTACCACAACAATTTTAACCTTCATGCTGTCCAGACTGTTGCATCCGAGTGAACTGTTAATACAGCCAGCAGACCACAGCCGCTCTGCTACAGGAGCGGTTACACAGAGCAGGAAAACTCTGCTCAGGACATGAAAGCATCTTGCACTCACAGCAGCTGATTTTAAGTCAGCTTTCAGTCTGAGAAATGCATGGAAATAACTGCGTTGAATAGAGAAACATTTCAGCATGCTGTTTCTTTCTTGATTAAATAGATTTGGAAAATTCAGATTAAATTTAAGCATACCCTTTAAAACAACAATATGTTTGTGTGTACACATGTGTAAATACATATATATACACACACACACACCTGGACCATTTGTGCCTTTTGCTGCCAATACARTGTTTATGTGAAGGTAACTTATTTCCATGAAGTACCCAATATAGAATCAATAAAATCAAGCTTCAGTGGTGTTGAACTTTGCATTGTGTAACAACAATAACTCAAATTGAATTTTAATTCTTTTAATTATAATGGCACTCGGAGCCCACATCACTCGAGCATTTTGTTCATCAAGGAAAACGAAGCCACAACAGCAGCTGGTGAAAGATGTCAACGTTAGGTATTTGCAGAAGCGTATGGAGGTATTCGGGGCTTTATTTCTGACAAGGTAACCAAAACCCAACTCTCTACCACAGAAGGCAAGGCTGTGCTTCCCCCCCCCCAAGCCGTTCTTTACAAATAGTACCTGTTTTTCAATGAAGAAGACAGACAAACCCATATAGTCTGTAGGTATAAACGGGGGGAGTGGGGAGGGGAAGGAAGGGTTAGGGGATTAGACTGCAGATGCTTTGCACAGCCTGGCTAAAGATCTGGAAAGACCATCTCAACCTTTGATCCCTTTGGGGAAAAGAAGCAGTTATTTGAGCCTGCTTTTTTCRGACCACATGCTGTGGACATCTATATCGGCAGACCCTAATCAAGGCGGACCCATACCACTGGACCAATTTGTGTTCCAGGATTCAGACAAGAATATGAAATTCCTGATGGGATAACAAGCTACCTGTAGGGGCCTGGATGAGTTTCCCGGATAGATTGTGAATATGAGTGACAGTCTAATCCAGGTTTTTTTCCCCCTGTTTGTCTTTTAGGATTTTTTTTTTTTTTTAATGGAGGAGTCCTTTAAAGAGATAGGCTTTCAGGGCATTATCCAGAAGTTTGCTAGCTTTAGAAAGAAGGTGAATATTTGGTTCTTTATAGTTCAGTCTCCTCTACCTCTCACTCCTTTCCTCTTTTGAAGTAAAAATATTCGAACAAATTTCTTGAAAAGCTTTCCAGGGCTTGATGTCCAAGGAAAATTCATGCAGTGAACTCCACAGTTAAGCTTTTTTTTTTTTTTTTTTTTTTTTTTAAAAAAAAAAGTTTGCACATTATTCAAACTGGGAACTGAAGAGAGAGAAACCTCTGAATGCTTCCCCCCTCGCACAAGTTTTCTTTGGCCTTCCAGAATCCAGTAACTGAAGCAAAGCTGCGAGCGAGTTTGCCATTTGTTATCTCCAGTGTTGTAGACCTCCGTGACGACTACAAGTTCTCAAGATCACAGGTTACAAGATAGAGCAAGGCTTTAAGGACTAAGCAAGGCACTGGGACTCAAAATCAACATCTTTTACTGAATGGCACAAGTCTTGAGCAGAAACATCCATGCAAAAGGGCAAAGCAACTCTGATCCATGCATCAACAAGCTGCTTTCAAGCATGGCTTATCTTGACTAAGACAAACCATCTCACCTTAACCTAACCGTTTCACTAGCCCCTAGTCAGAGCTAGCACACACCGCTGAAATCCTCAGAACAAGCAAGGCCCATGGCTCACCTTCTAGGAGAGGATCTGCAGCTCGTTTCAGCACTGGACAGCCACAAGAACTGGAGCATCTTTTCCTTTCTCTTTGCTCCTTTAGTGAGACTTCCAGGAAGTTCTTACCTAAGACTTTCCTCTGTCATGTCCCTTGTTTACTTTCAATTGCCTGGAGTGGTCAGTGGCATAAAACACAAGATGACACCATTTCTGGAGACAGGCATCAGTGGTAGCCAGATATACAAGCACAGAGCAATTCTTGCTGCTTGGCACAAAGCAGTGAAYGAGGAGGCCAGACGTCAGAGAGAGCAGGAACAGCTCCTCTGTGTTGACTGCAAGCCCTAGAAGCAATGGTATGAGAGTACCAAATCCAAACGTTAGTGGCAAGTGCCACTTAGTGGAAGGCAAGTGCAGAAGAGTCTATAACTCAGCAGAAACACTACATACTGCCTCCACTCAGCCTCTCACTCTAATGAGATATCCTCCAGTTGGCCACAGAACAGTTCAATAAGGTTATTTATCCAGGAGCAGAGCCCCAAAAGCAAAACATCCTGCACCCTTGCACACRAGTGGTGCAACACATTACAAACAGTATATCAGAGCATTAAGTTAGAAGGAGGAAAAAGAAACAAAAAAACCCACCACACAGACAGCTACAAAATTACTTTGGACATCTGAGTTCCATCTCTGATTCTCCAAGTGCCCACACGCCAAAAATGGGAGCCACGTCCAGCTGTTTCAACAGCACAGACTAACATGAGCCTCTGACACAAGGATACACTTTGCCCTGAATTAACAAGCAATAGTAACTGGGGCTGCTGAGAGACACTGTCAATATTTGCTCCGCTTGTCATTGACGGCAGGCACAAATCCTACAGCAGGAATTTCAGCGCATTTCAAACACACTCATCCCGAAACACTGAAGCAGGCTCCATTTAGGGCACTAGTGCAATTAGTGTCCGAAATAGACCTGGCCAGGCAGTAACTGTAATGAGTGGGAAGACCTAGGAGAGCAGTACAGGCAGTAGAGAAGGGAGGGAAGGGAAGTGTCATGCGAAGAGTCAAGAYTAAAGCAACACCAGGTAGTAAAAGCATCTAGTCCGTAGGCTGGAAGTAAATGCTTCAAGACAGGTATTCTCCTGAGAGCATATGCTAAYGCAAAGATCACTTGGCATTTTGCCAGTCACATTTTTACATGAACCTTCATAAACTAGTCTAAACCCTTGGAGATTTATTTTCCTTCCCTCCCATCCTCTCTGAGACATTAGCACTGACAAGAAGTTCAAAAACCAYCCTTCTATTACTAGTATTAATATACTAACGATAGTACCTGTTACCTGTGTTTGTCAGGTAGGACCTGGAGAAAGTGCACGGAGGGCACAAACAGCACCGTTTCCTTGGTATGCCACTGGATCTTTCCCCTCTCACCCCCCCTTCAGCAGGATGCAACTCTGTGCAAACTCTTTTAGGGGGGCAGAACATCACAAGTGTGACTTAAGGTCACCAAGTTCACAAACAGGTGCCAGCCTAMTTCTGTAGCAGAGAAATTACTTCTCTGATTTACTAAATTCGCACAGCAAATTGAAAGAACTATGTCCATGTTAGAAGACCWATATGGGTCACCATTTCAATTGCTCTCCTCAGTCACTGAGCYATGGGGAGTTTTGGGGAGCTTTTTTTGTTTTCTCCTCTTCACTTCCTAAGGTAAGGAGAAAGGACTGGAGAACTCAGCCACCAAGTTCATTATTTTAAAGGAGATCAAGAGTAAGACGCTTAAGAAACAGCAGCTTAATCATCTGTTCTTCTCCTGACTGGCAGCGCTGGACTTGCTGTGCTAGTTAGCATGAAGCACTACAAAAGGACCCTGGAAGTGCAGCACTAGACATATGTCTTCACTCATATGCTTTCTTGCTCCACTGTCACTTAGTTTCTCTCTCACCAGCCAGCTCACACCTGCATCATTTCATTGCTTTCAAGGCAACTTGTCTGCTCCAGAGAGGCAGCAGTTTCCTTTGGTCCCTGAAGCCAGTATTTAATACAGCCTGGAGCTGTTCTGCAGAACAAACAGTCTCAGCATAGCTGTTATTGGAGCCCCAGTGGAGACAAAGCTCCAGCTGYGCTATGCACTTGACAACACAGCAAGAGACTATCTCAAACAGCTTCAGATGTGAGAGGAGGTCTGTGCTGCAGTCAAAACATGACTGCGGCTCACACAGATGTACCTGAGCACCAATGATGCRTAAGTGCAACAGCAGCTCACATAGTAAAAACAAGTTTTACAACAGGTTGYAAGAGTTAAATGCATATCTTCTTCAYTTATCATACTGATAAATGCTGCCTSTTGACACTGGAAATATTAGTGACAAAGCCAGAAATGGAAAGAGAGCACTAGTATCAGTTCAGCAYTTAGTAAAACATATGCCACAGAGTCTGGGCATGACACCAAGGCTCTGATCCTGGAAGGAAAACAGCCCTTAGTGTATCCCTGCAAGGTTCCTCCAACACATCCCATCACCAACAACCCATACTGACAAAGCAGGAAGAAACAGGTGCGACCAAAGGCATTTCTAACTGCAGGCATTTCTACCTCCTGTGCTCACGCATGCGTTCTTTCACGGTGACACCTAGAACCGGGCTGAACGAGCACACGCTCCCCAGCTATTATTATATCCGATATATTGCACCAGGGCGGAAAGCTATTCCAGCCACATGGGGAACTGCAGTCCAGGGACCAGCCACAGAAACACACCACTTGAACCCCMGAGAGAAGCCCCGTTTACTTAGAGCAATCCAGCCCCACCAGACKCAAACAGCAATGAGCTAGCTGCCTGCTTTCCTACATTACTCCTTCCCAAATCCTTCTTCTCCACCTCAAGGTGGGAGGGAGGGGGAGGTCATTGCCTTCCTCCAGAGCTAATTACCATRCACTGCAATGAGAGAAATGCAATGTTCAGAGCAATAAAAGCTGGGAAGGGGAATTATTTTCTGCACCATTCAGATGGAAATGAAGCTTAGCCTCTGTTCTGCCACCCACCTGGAGTCATGGTATGATTCTATAGATCTTTGGATCAATACTGCATCATAGCTACAAAACTAGAAGGGGGGAAAGATAAGGCACAAAATCAAGGTGTGTAAATTTTAACTAAATTAGTTCTGTAAGGGTTCCTCCTTTCACTACTACTTTTTAGAGAAAAAGTATGGCAGCCAGCTAGAAGAGAGTGAGGTAGAGACAGTGTTTCACCTCCTTTAAAAACAGCTGGGGTTTATTCCCAAGGTCATTCTTCCTCCCCCTAAATAAATGCACAAGATTGGGTTGCATGTTTCCTGTTTGCTTATGTGTGGAAGAAGCAAGAGAGCGCGATACACCCTGTATTATTTCTTAATGTTTTGCTGAATTGCAGCGTCTCCACAGGAGGAGTGGTTGAACCTGCCTCCCAGTTTGCTATCTACCCAGGCATTTTGTTAYGGGCTTCCAGAGGAGTTTCTGCCCACACAGAAAAAGAGATGAAGAATCACAGGGTTTTGTGTTTGTTTGCTTGTAATTTAGCGCCATCTTACATCACAGCACRTCACTGAACATGACATCAGCAGGGAGACCCGATGCCTAGGACTGCTTCCCTGACTGCCTGGTTCCCTGGTGCTCCCAGGACGTCTTATTTGTGCCCGAGGGACAGTTATTTCACGGACTCCAGTACGTAGGTTAGCAAAGCTCTACTCAGAAAGCACCTGAGTTACAAAGAGGAATAAGRTTGTGTCCCACATATTTATTTTGAACTCTCGAGGGCTTCCCATCCGAGAAGTTCACCTTGTTCTTGCCCAGGGAAAATCCCAGCCGCACCCCGGAGGTAGTCCACGACAGGGAGACCGCGCTGCCGCAGGGGCGGAGGACTGCCAGACCCCTCCGAGCACGGCTCCCAGAACGGGGAGGCGAGACAACGCAGCCCCGCGAGCCCGCAGCGGCCGCTCTCGCCGAGCGGAGACACGAGGAAGAAGTCCGGCACAGCCACGGAGCAGCCTCCCGGGACCCCCCGCGCAGCCACCCTCGCCCGCCAGCGGCCCCGCGACGGCGGCACCTCACCTGCCCGTCCGGCGAGCCGTACACGCGGCCCCCGCTCCAGAGCGCCCAAGCCAAAGCAGCAGCTCCACGCACCTCTCCGCGGCAGGCTCCGAGCACCACCTCGCCAGCGGCCTCCACAGCACTTGGCTCCCTGCGGAGGGTCCCCGGCTGCCAGCCCCAGGAGGACAAGTGGCCTCGGCTGTGCTGCCTCCCCTCCGACCACCTGCCTCCCGCAGCCTCCAGGCTCACCCACAGCGAGCGCGGGCGGCTTTGCTTCGCCGCCCAGGTGTTGCCTGTTAGCCCTGACTGAGCCCAGCCTTCATTTATTACCTTCCAACTGCCCGGCCTCTCCAGCAGGAGCACGCTCCTGCAGTGTGGGGTTGCATCCTTTCTTGTCTGTTTGTTTATTCAGAAGTTTTACAAGGTCTGATGTTCTGCTTATGCCCTCAGCTCCTGAAGTCCAGTGAATCCAGCTGCCTTTTGCTGGGGGGTGGGGAGGATCCTTAATCCTCCTACCTGACAAGAAAAGCTGACGGATGAAGATTTTAAGCTCCACGCCATAGATCAAAAGAGCCCATGAGATTTTTTTAGCTCTCGTTCTTTTCCGAATTATCTCACGACTATGAATGCAAGCAGTTAACAACAGTGTAACGTTGAGTAGGAGTCCTTAACTCTTGTACCCAGGACAGCCTGCATGCTCTGCAGCCCAACCAGCCCGGACCCCGCGGAGCGAGGCGTTCAGGCAGACCGCTGGCTTAAACAGGGCAGAGAAGTTCATTCTCTCGAATTTCATTGCAGGTTCCCAATCAAGGGCAATATTTATAACCCTAGGTTTATTTCTGTGGCCTCCCCAAACACTTTAGCTAATAGAGATGAACCTTCCAGTACCAGTTTATCTTTTCTTTTTTATGCCAATATTTAATGCCTTCTTTCTTACACTTCAGTAATGAATCATCTGTTTTTGTATGATTAGGGTTATGAACAGCTCAGTACTTGTACAGTGGAACATTAGGGCAGGGATATAGATGCCCATAGGACAGAGATAAGGATTCATGAAAGAGGAGACTGGGCTGATTTGAGAGAATACATTTAAAAATGCATTAGTGAAGAGTAACAGAATGAAAATACTTGATGAATATTTTAAGTGGCCAAATATTAAAAGTGTGTATACATAAATTCATGAAATGAAAGGAACTGGTCTTAACGTCCAGCCAATCTTCAATTTGCATCACTGGTGGGATTAATCTGAATTTAGGGCTTGATTCTGCAAGGTGCTGAGCCTGCTGGCCCAGATCCAGAAAAGCTTTTAAGCACTGATTTCATGGTGGGTTTATTCATGTAAGAAAAGTACAGGAAAAAGCACGGAGTACACAGAGCTGTTTTCTGGGAGAGTCTGCCATGATCCACATCRCCTGGCACTGAACTCTCCAGGTAGAGACACAGAGTATGGTATCACAGCAGCCAGTAAGTGTTTCACATGGAAAAACATGAAACATTGAAACTTTACCCATGGCTTCACAGTATGAAGATCTAAAGGAGAAAGTGACTCTTCAGAGACTCCCAAGAGGCGTAGGATTGCAGTGACAACAGCCAGCACTCAGCAGCATGAGTCCAAGGCTCTCAGTGACTCAGGCTTAGACAAATCCTCCTAAGTTGCCATCCCTATGAGATACATATAATATTACCTGAAAAAAAAACTCTGAAGAAAAACTGCATAGAAGAGCCAGACATCAATAAAATTTGTTAAAAATTAAGTCATGTTCTATTGAAAYGTAAAACAAATTTAATTAAGAACTACATTTTTTTAACACTCCTGAATGCGCCCATGCACAAACAAACGAGGTAGAAAAAGCTTTTTCTCTAAGATGCCAACAATTTTACAGGAAAAGTTCAAAAAGTCTAAATAAAGGTTATTGCATCTCATTAGATCTTGCAGTATTTTTTTCATAAGAGATTGCAAAGCCTTTGAGAGGTTTCAGCATTGCTACCTAAAAGGACTAAAAGGACAAAGTACTGTTCCCTGTTATTAAAATGGCTCAAAAAAGGGAAGAGGTTAAACTCTACAAGGATGCAATCCTGAGCACACATCAGTGAAAATAAGGAAAAGAGCAATTATATGTGCTTTAATTCTTGTACCTTGAGGTCTCCATTTCTTTCCAGGACAGCATCTGAACAGATGCCTTGGTCCCATAAAGCTGTAACAGAGTGGGCTTTCGCATAACGGAGTGATGCGATGGAGCGAGCACGTTTCTGCATGTGGTTTTAGATGGCTGTCTTTCTGTCAGAAGGACGATTTTAATGCTTGAAAGAATTTATAATATCATATAACTAACAAACGTGTTAGGGAACTTGCAGTCCTAGGCCTTTTTAGAAACCGTAAACCTAAAAAAATACAAGTTGATTCATGGATGTTTTGTTATAGACTGTCACATCTTCTGCTTTCACACTGCCAGCTTTAGTAAAAGCTGTATATTTACTCCTCTCAGATCCTTTGGTAAATTGAACTTTAATTATCTGAGGGAATTTCGGAATGATTCCAGACATCAGCACTTTGCYGTGTGCCGTGCACATGTCCCCACGTCCGTTCCCCGCAGGGAGACTTCCCATTTTCCACTGTGGGAAGACTTTCACGCAGCCCTTTCTTGCCTATGTCGGATTTCCAGGAGAAACTCGGTAGCGAGCAGAAGAACATGTAGTTAGGGACCGAGCACCGCCGGGAAGCTGCCGTCGCGAGCACCACCTCCGGCAGCCGGGCCGGGGCCGCGCGGAGCCAGTGCCGCCGCGGGCCCGTCTGCGCCCGGCGCTTGCACCGCCGCTAGCAGCCGCAGAACAGAACCCACAGGGGATTTCCCACCCGAGTCACACACTGGCTCGTCCTAACACTCGATCTTGTTTTCGCTAAATAGCCCCACCAACCCCCCACCAATATCCGATCAACAGACCTACTGCCAGCTGCAGCGTTTCCTTCGCCCAGAGATGAGACCGACGTGCTCATTACTAAAAGCATGTGAGGCTTCTGCAAGCTCAAATCATCTCACACTTTTAATTAATTTTTCCAACATGCAGGATGGGTAAACACACTATTGTTGATGCTGTCAGCTGTTTGATACAAGTCCTGGACCTCTTTCAGTATCACTCAGAAATACTTTGACCTCTGTCAAAAATTCATTGACAATAAGGTCTCTCCAAGTAAATGTTTGCAGCAGCAACAAAAGAGGAGGTAATAGTATGCCGGCTATGCATACAAGAGGCATAATACGGGTTTAGATTTCTATGGTAATTTCTTCAGATGCAGTAGCAAGCTTTGGGGACTTTTTAACTGCAGAATTACTGTAATATTTCTTGTAAGGAATCTTGAAATCTAAGTTCCAGACATAAAAACTCCATAGCGATATTTTGTACCTAGCTAAAAGCTAAATCTTTATTTATTTATTTATCACTACTGCACTCAAAGGAAAGGGTGGCCAGCAGGCTGTGAAATTATTGTTTGCTTCTAAATGTAGTTACCACAGCTGAGGACTTAATACTTGGCTAATGTCTGCTGTCCTTATTAACATAAATATTGTAACAGTCAGGCGGGATAGAAGTCATACATGAGATAGGATCTTGTCTGCTTCTGGTGATATGATCTCAAAACTAGTCAATTAAAACTGCTGGAGTATTTCGTAATCATTGTCATATCAAATTACCGCACTGATGCATACTTTAAATAGGAAAAGTTATTACATTACCACATGGGGCGAAAGGAGGGCTAAAAGAATACTGCAGCAGTGGTAGTTTATGGAGACATAAAAATTACTGTGGACAGCGTTATAGTTATTCCGAGGACCACTATAATTGTATAATAATTCTGTTTACACTTGTCCATCCTATTTTTCTTATATGAAGTTATATATGAAATGATTCTACAGGACTGTTCAAGGGACAGCGATATAAACCTTGGGAGATGGTTTTTCCTCAGTCCCTCCAATGGCACTTTACAATGTACTCTTCTTTGCAGAGCCTGACTTTGGGTAGTCAATATAACATATTCCTATAAGACTGTCAGTAGGATTGGTAGGGTAATTTGCAGAGGTTTTGTGGATCTGCAAATTGAGAATCAGCCCTTGGAGGATTAAGGTTTCAAATTTAATTTTACGCTAATTCTAGGCATTTTTTGAAAAACGACAAGCTTGGTTTTACTACCTCATATACAACATTATTTACTTCTCCTTGGGCTCTTTTTATTGTTTTGGGAGGATACCAAGCTAATGTAACACTGCCCTAACTGCTTAGCTGCATCGAGCGAGGCCATTTGCATGCGGTGTGTCTGACAATTAAGCGCTACATTGCAGAGTTCATGTGCAAGGAAGGCAGCGTTTGGTATGAGAAGATGCAGACACCCGGACTCCGGTTCTTTCTGCGCCGGCGATGATCAGTGGCAGTTAACAGGACACTGTGCAAAAGGCATGCAGGTTCATATCAAATGACCCCCTAGCATTGTGCATCAGCTTCAAAAAGCACGTGCAGCCGTTTCTGTCCGTAGGTGATGTCAGGGGAAGTGCGGCACAGCACAGAGAGGAAAAACAGTAAAGAAGGCAGAAAATATCTTAGTCTTGCAAATGTGGAAACCCTTCTGTACGGCCATTTTAAATTACTGTGATGATTCTGCGGTCACCTGCATTTYTCACCCGGCAGCCTTAATGACTGAGACCCTTCTGTTCCCCAAACCAGCGTCTCTCACTTCACAACGAGCCCTTCTAATTAGCTGGTAGCAGAAGAGGGGTTATGAAACATGGGGCGGCCCTGATCCAGCCAGGCTGGCCATGGTGGCTGCACTTCACAGACATGCCATCAAGAAAATTTCTACAGCGTTTTGTGATGATTTTCAAAGTCCTAAATTCAGTTTCTGGAAGGGCTTATCCTAGACCGTAACAGACTCATGCAGTTCTCAGGTATTATTTAGATGCCACCTTCTTCCACTGCCACTTTCTTGCAGGATAAATTCCAAGAAATAACACAAAGTTCTTGAAAAAAAGAGACCTGCCATTTATGACTCCTTGATTGATATAAGGTCACTGCTATTAATAGTTTATATTTTTGATTGGAAATGTCTACTAGAATCCCAACTAATATCAGAGCCCCACCGTAAGAAACACTGCACAAAGTTAGAGAAAGCCTCTGCCCCAAAAAGCTCCAGTTTAAAATCTAAATAATGTCAAGTGCCAAGACCATACACAGTATATATAATCTTATTTGCGGAAATAAATTGCAGATTTTTTTAAGAGGCAAAAGAAAAAAAAAAGATTGGAGAGCACTTGTAGAAATGAGTAAGGTTTCACCTAGTGATAAAGGTAGTTATGCTCCAGTAATGAGGAGAAAGGGAACTTGCTATCAAGAATTAATGAGATCACAAAGAACAGGCAGGGGAAGTGAACGTTTTTAAAATGTCCCTGCTGAACACCAGGAATAATAGAGTGAGAAAAAATGGAGTAGATCCCTGTGGTAAAAACTATTAGAGGCGGCGAATTATAAAACTATTAACCAGAATGTAACTCCCAATTAAAAGATGATTTAACACTGGAATCTGATGGATGAATTTTGATTAAATGGAGAACTATTAGGAGCCCTGGGAAATGGACTTCTCCTGCCAGTTCTAAAAGTTAAAAGGCAGTTTGATATAAAAATTTATAAATTAAGGTTAATTACTTTAAATAACATGGCTGGAAGCAATAAAAAGAAATTTATAATATTCTCTAGAGTTTTAGGAAAATAATATAGATATCCGCACCTCTCAATGGAAAATCGAATTAGCGTCCCCAAGTACAGGTTGACAAAGACAAAGGCAAAATAATCTGGTTGACAAAGGGRCTGCATGAAAGCTGGACCACTCATAGCCCATGCTGAGCCAGAAAACGCCTTGTCCGGTGCCAGAGTAAATCTCYTCCTAGGGCTCTTGCACAAAGGAGCGGTGCTCCTTTGCAGGCTAGGAAACCTGCAGAGAGCACACTGCAAAGCAGCGGCGGCAGCGAAGCTGTCCAAGGAGGCTGGCTCATTCTCCTGCCCTTGAAGGCAGGTTTGGCTGTACAAGCAGGTAGGCAAAAACTGATGTAATGTAACCAAATATATGATAGCAGTGGGAGAGAGGCGAGACAGTAGCCCAAAGCAAGGTGAATCAATCCCTCTCTTAAGGACTCAGCGTTGTTTCTTATAAACCTTTAAATACCTTAAGAAATCATTTAGTCTAAGCTAGGAACAGACTGGCCAGGGAGGTGTCCTCGGTCACTCGGAAAGCAGGTGGGTCAGAGRGCACACATGCATGGCACATCTCCTGGGGACCACATGGGCCTGGTCCAGTGAAAGAGGTCTCAAATACAGGACAGGGAAGTTCAGCTGGAGATGARTTGTATTAAATTTTGCCATTTCTTACAGAATACACTTTAATGCAGAGAAAGAAGAGTGGGATTAAGACACATGTTCAGCCTGAATTTCCTTCATCCTTTCAAGTGGATCTCATGGTGGAGGTCAGCGAGAGATGGAGAAAAGTGTGTGCCAGTGCCACTCCATGTTGGCTGCCTGGACTGACTTGTCCTTCCAGGTGGCCAAGAACAAGTCAGCAGAAAAGAAGAGCTCTTCTGTGACAGCCTGCAGGGGCTTCTAGGTAATCATTGCCCAGGAGGGACAAAGGGGAGGTGAAAAGCCTGGAGGGCTTCCACAGATCCCAAAGGATTTCCAGCAAGCTGAAATCACCCAAGGATTCAGCCTCCACTAATAGAAATGTCCGCTTGCCCCATTGCTCCACTGCAACYTGGTTGGTAAGGGACCTTCTGCCCATCCAATGGGATGTGTGCCCCACAGAGTTGAGCACTCCATTGCTTGTAACTCTGAGCTTGGCTCTGTGCTATCTAATGTCCATCAAAYTCCATGTGCCCACCAAATTCTCCCTTCCCCAGTTTCTCCCTTTCTCCATCTTGCCCAGTGTGCCTCTTTCTATGCATGCATGTCTAGGTCTGTCCATTTAYACACAAACACAGGCTGTTTCATTAGTGCCACCTTCCTTCCTCCCTTAGCATCTCCAGGAATTACTCTATTCCCATTCCCTCTGACATAAACTTGGGATACCTGCACCAGCACACAGAGCAACCCGTCCCACGCTCTGAGATATTGCTCTGCTCCATGCCATGATGAGAAAAAATCTGCTAAATGACCCATTTTTCTAGTCTTTAGTCCCTTTGAATGTTGGACCATGTAATTTCCCACTCCTCCCTCCTCTTTACCTCCGTACTCTGCTTCAGAGGCAGCCGTGCCCCTCYGGTCTTTGTCTTACAAGCTTCCATGCCCCAGCCAGGATAACCGAAGTGCTGCTCCTTTAAGGCTCAGTGCCTGTAAGTGATTACTCTTGGCTATCACTTTTTCTATATCAGACATGTCATGGTGAAGAATCTTCAACCTTGACTCTTACAGCTGCCCTAATTATAGGACATATTTTTGGTGCTGTGTCTTTATTCCTTTCTGTGCTGGCACTCTGACCCCGGTGCTTCCTCCGTCGCGCTTGTGTTAACAAGGTTGTCCATTCTACAGTTTCCTCACTCTGATTTGTAACTCGAAATTACCATATCTGGCTTTCACTCACTGACAACCGTCACTTTAAATAGGCCTTTTAAAGTTAATACGATGTCCATTCTAAAGTGGAGTATTACTTTTCAGTGATGTTAAATGAGCAATTTAAGGAGCTATAGGTTTTTCTTATAAGAAAAATTAAATTTTATCTGCCACTTAATTTATGAATAGGGCTAACCCTAAACAAATCTGTCATAAGCTGCTGCCATCCCTAAAAAAATAATAATACAAGAATAACTCTAGTTAATGGTGGTAAAATACAGAAGAAATACACAAATTATTCATAAAAATATGTCTTGCTCACACTTTTTAGAGCCTCAGGTGCATGCTGCAGTAWGAACATGGTCCCTTTTAGGTCTTGTCCACCAGACCTGGTGAATTAGTGGCCAGCAGGGACAACATCAGTGACTGGGAGACATTTGCACTTTGCACCAGGAGCTTCACTGTCATATAGCTCCACTGTCAAGTGGAAAATAGCCTTGGAAGTCATTCATTCACTGCCTCCCGGCCAGTCAGCACAATCAGTAACGCTGCGTCTGCCACAACACTGCGGCAAAGGAGGGTCTGGATRGAGGTTACTCAGCCGAAGGCTCCAGCAGACTCTGAGCTGGGCAACCTTGAATCTCGGTCTTCTCCACTTCTTGCTCACTCATTCATTCAGAAGGAATTTTGGACCTCGCATGTGTAGGACTTGACAGAACATGCCAGAAGATGCTTCAGGAGCTAGATTTTAGCTGATAAAAGCTATCATCAGYGGTGCCTCAGTAAGTGAAAGCTTCTTTGACCTGTGAGTTCACAGTGTCTAAGGGAAAGCTATTTAGACTAACGTGGTGATCTTCTTGCTTAGATGTATGGAGTTCACTGCTGCTCATGCTGGGGAGCCAAAAGGGCTGCGTCCCATTCCCACTTCTCCCCAACCCCACAGCTGCCCAGTGAGGAGCCTGACAGCTCTTCTCCAAACCAAGCAATGCCTCACAGCCAGCCAAAAAAGAAGTGGAAAATGAGTCTCTGACAAGACCAGGAGAACAGGCGCTCGAAGATTTGGCCTGCTTTGCTGGTTTGTCATCCATTCCCTGCAGTGCCATCCTCTCTGACCAGGATTTTCAGAGCAATGCATGGGTACCTGATCCCTCAGCTTCCATCCCACAGCCTGTCACCATTTCCCAAGTGAAGTCACAAATCTCCCCACTGTTCACATGTTGTGCGACAAAGATCCCTCCTCTTTTGCAAAGGATTTGAGAACAAGCTCCCTTCTTGCAGTAAGTCTGTAGCTCCAGTCAACTCAAGCAGTTCCAACCTACTTGCAATTTCAGTGTTCAGGTGGGTTCAACATGCTGGGCCTAATGTTTTTCCCCTGGCTTCTGAAAGGTCAGAACGGCAGTATATTGAATCTCTAAACATACTGATCACACAGCTCTGCTAGCTCACTAGAATCCATTAATATCTGAGATAGTGGAAGGGAAAGGGAAAAAGCCTTCCTCCATGAACTTAAATCAATTAGCTGGGACTAAAAAATGTAGATTCTTGTGGAAGAATAAAAAATGGAAAACACCAGGCCTCATTATCCTGTCCCTGAAGTGCCAGAGGATAAAATTATCTTTCATGATGATGTTCTGCATTGATTAGTCAAACATGTAGGAAATCATATTAAAGATTTGACACCTGATGTGSGATCAGAAGAGCTGTGTGCTAAATAGCACATGCAAATGTTGTGGTGAAGCAGGACGTGCTTTGGCCAAGGGAAAAGACTGCATGCAGAGGAGGAGAAGAGAGTTTGGAAATATGATGGGAAAAATAGAAAACTTGGAAAAGTCCCCTGTGGAACAATCTTGTAGGCTTTAATACAAGGTTCAAGGAAAACGCATTAAGGTTCCATAAAAGGTACTCCAAGAAGCTATATAACATTTTCCTGATCATTTCGTCTTTGCTCTTGGTTAATTATCCTGTAGAGTCCTGCACCCAGAAGCTGGTCAGATGCATTTAGGTTCAATAGGCAGAGTAAATTCTGCAGCACCGTATGCAGAAACTGAGCACTCTCAGAAAGACATGATATCAAGGCCTTTGTAGTGACTTCACTGTAGATTTGAAAAAAAAAATAAATTAAAGCTAGAATTAATGGAAAGAAACATTGCCTCAAAATAGGAGAGCCAGATCTATGATGGATTGAACTGATACAACTCACTTGATTTCAAAGAAGCCACAGGACAGCAGCACAGAAAAAGATGATCAGATCACTCTGGAGCAAGGAGGAAATTCTGGTCTCACAGAAATCCACGGAAAAGGCAGCACGATCCCTACATTTCCAAACAGCTCCAGACTAAGCACCAACCTCTATGCTCAGTGAAGGCTGCTCAGTTCTGCCCCTTTCAGAGTTGCAAAAGGATGGTAAAYGATTGCAGCTCTGACTCCTGAGCAGTCCCGAGCACTTTCAGCACCATGGCCAAAAAAAGCTTTGTCTTCACTTCCAATGTTCAGTRCCAAGTTAGAGGCAAATCAGCCTCTGCACTGACAGCTGCCATTTCAGTGAACTCCACCAGCAGTTAAGGCCCCAAATTAGAAAGGGCTGTACAGCAACTTTTAGYCACTTAAGTAGTGCCATTGGCTTAGTGATCTTGCCTGAATCAAGGTCAAAGAGACACAGCATTGCTACAAGAATCTATTGTTTAAAATTATAATTTGCARCTGAGTAGCCTGCAAAAATGACTTTTCTCATGACTCTTCACTGGTGKTGAGAATCAAAATGTGTTTCTACATGATGAAAATGCCGACTTCAAAAACAGACTGACTGTTAGATGAAAACATTGTATAAAATCATTATAGCCCTGTGCTCTTATCAGACAACTACAATCAGCAGCGCTGGGATCTTCCAGCACTTCATGGCTAATTTCCACGTCAGTGTTAACTGAATTCCATGGCATGGATAACCTAAATTATTTGGCAGATTAGACTGCAGGAAGCATAGCAAATATTACTTAAAGCATTTTTGAAACTGCTGTACAAAGTGCACTATAGTGATAAAATAGAGCAATACATAATTAATATGCACCCCAAAAGCCCTGTAGTTAAATAATTTTAACCTCTTCCTTACCACCAATTCTTAAGCATGGTGTGAACAGAACACATATTGCAAGCAGCCAAACAGAAAAAATATATTTTGGGTATAAGATGATGCTGCAGGATTGCAAGTCTTCAGCTCAAGAAAAAAAACACCCATATATAGACTGACACTCTAAGGCTTCCCCATTAAAATACTGTTTTTTTCTTCTCTTTCCTCTTACGTTGTCACCACTCCACAGATTTATCTARTTCTCTTACTATTGAGCTCATGACTTCATCTCCCTGCTTATTTCCACTGCATTGTGAATATCACTATTTTTCTTCCTTCTGGACTATATGAACCAAGAATTTTTACTCTAGGGCAAGACACAGAACATGATATGGCCCATTGCTTCATTTGTATGTKCTCCCTACTTCTGCCCTACCAACCCATGATATTCTTTTTCCACATTGCTGTTCCATAGCATCAGAGCACATACTTGATGCTTGGGCCACTCGTGTCTGAGGTCTGTGCTGCCTTCAGTAAGTGAAAGGTTCCCACTACACACTCTCAGTTTGCCCTGCTGGTCTTTCAAAAAGGACTCTCCCTTTCTCCTCTGGCTTTACTTCCACCCCACACTTGGTATTTAGACCCAGCAATGATTGTCACTGTCCCTGGGCAGTTTTCCACGCACATATGTGGCAAGCAGCACAGCAGTTTGAAGATGCTTTACAACCCCAAGTGGCTATATTCAGGCTGGATTTTTGAACTCCAAACTGAGCAACTGAACTCACATCAAAATTGTTGCTGACAGTAAAACTAAATAAAAGACCTGCATTTTTTTAATCCCTCAGGCCAATGCAACAAATGGTAGTGAGGAAATGGATATCCTTCACTCATTTGGCTTTAGTGGTCACTAGTAAATTTGGATGTGAAGCTCAAAGAACCCATCTACTGTTCCCAAACTTCTGCAGAGGACTTCAGATGGTAATAAATCATTTGGAAATGATTTTATGGGTGGAATCATAAACTGATTTTGGAGCAAAAGTTTTATGAAAAGTTACTTATTTTGGAGGAGGAAAGTTTTGTTTTTTTTCCCCTCTCCCTTCTGTTTTCCTCTCAGTCCAGACCATCCCAACCCCTAACAAATCAGTCAGTTATGAGTGCCCAATTCAAAACAYTGAGGGTGTGTGTGTGACTGTTAACTGGATTTGCAGATGGGCAGCATGTGTTGCTGAAGACCATGACTTCCTGATGACACTGTGTCACCCCTGAGCCAGGGGTGACCTTAATGTGAGAAACGCAGGCTAAATCTGCAGAAGATGATTTTATGGGTGCAAAGTTACAGAGAACCTCTGACAAGAGGCCAATRCAGCTGATGCACTTTCCTGGGCTATTTAGACAAATGGTCTACACAATATAGTTCCACTGGCAGCTCCATGAGTAGTGGGGTAGCAGGAGGCAAGTACAGCATCCATATATTCACAGGTACCTCTAATGTACACAAAAATATATAATAAGCATCAGTAGTCTTCATTAGAGTGCAACCAAGAATTATGGAGATCCTAACCTTGCAAGCTGAATAAATTATTGCCAGAGGATTATTATGTATTCTAACAATATCTAATGTACCTCTTTGTCTCTCATAAATTACAGGGCAGCCTGTGACTCCTAGAATACACTCCATCTCATGCATAGCCACTATATAGTCTTTTTTTTTCTAAATCCACACAATAGAGGCTCTAATCAGCATGGTGTTGCACAGGGATTTTAATAGCCGAGAAAAACGTGCTTGTAGTCACACGTTCACTAGCTTGGTGTAACTATTTCAATTACCAAAGCAAATGACCACAATTTAAATGTGCTGGTAAAGGGGAAGCTCATTTGCAGTATATAGGTAAGAATGCCATTTATTAGCAACACCCCCCCCCCCCCCCGTGTCCACGGTATTATGAAGATCTTAGAGTGTACAAAGAATCTCCACCTGGTGTAGGCTACGGTGGAACCTCCATAATCATTTACCTTTCTTTCTTTCAGTCAAATATCTCCAATACACCAGCTTCTGCACTGATTTATCCAATGTGGATTCACAACCATTTCCAATAGTGAATTATCAAACACAGTTCATTCCAGCAACCAAAAAAATCCCGTGTATTCTAACAGCTTCCACTTACAACCAAATGGAGATGACATCAAAAATCTGTAGGCCCTGGTACTAAGTGTGTTAGCACCTGCTAAGCTACTTGACTTATATCAATGAATAGCTGGCCCTTAGCTGATCTTGGAATTAGCAGACCTTGGTACATTTGYTCTTCTTTGCCGAACGCTTTTGTCAGTATTCAGTCAGTGCTTGCTTTCGATGGCTATTATTTCCTGGCAGATTTATCCAGACATTGCATATTTTTAAATGTCTGGATATCCCAGCTAGCACTACACAATTAGAAAGTTCTGTAGCCCAGAACCAGCTCTTCTATTGCCTGCTTCTACTGGGAAAGACATGAAAAATACATTTAGTGGTATGTTGCATATAGAACTGCAAAGAAAGCAAAAATTACTTTTAAAACATCCCACTCCATTTACAAGGCCACAATGACAATTATTTTGCATTTTCTCCAACATTCTCTCTCTTTCAAGTTCCTTTTACCACTCGGACTGTTACAGATACACACACGGACATTCACACCCTCCTTTAATAAGAACAGTCTGAGAAGGATAGCCTGCCTAAGCCTTCTTGGGCTGTATTTTTAATATATATTAACAAGATGACGAATACCCTGAGCAGACAAGTCAGGGAAAGCAAACGAAGACAAGAAATATTCTCAGGGTATTATTGATTAACTGTTTTTCAGAACAGAGGGAATCATTTTTAACTGGTTTAAACTATGATGGACTTGAGTGGAAAATGCAAGCAGAGTTAGCAAGGAGCATAATTGACTGGGCATGGAACTAAGTAACCTCTCAGCATGCTGGAAGTGGTGGAGTGAGGGGGGGTTWCAGCCAGGGCTGCTCTGGACCCACAACCCCTTCTTCGAAAGCGAACTCTGCCAGCAGCCAAAGACGACAGCGACAACAAGTAAGGGGGGGGGGAAGGGGTCCAGGCACTCAGTTACATGATCTAAATTCTAATCAAACATCATTTAAAGCATGTTTTATTTCAGCCTCTGGAGAGATAGTCCCTCCTGACTCCTCACCATGGCAACTGGTGTCTCATTTCAGAAGTGTCATGCCACATTATCATCTTGCCGGCTCACACACTCCTGCCTGACAAGTTCTCTCTGCCCCTTGTGACAACCGTTCCAGGCTTATGCTGTTTATTTTTGGTGTCAGCCTGGCCCTGGCAGATTGAAAGGCAACCTCAACCCCTTGAACAACAAGCACCACACCCCACTTGGTGATAAGAGATGATTTGAGAAGATATTTGCTTACATGTGTATAAGCAATTTGCTGTATGATGATACCCAATGTGTCTGTGTGCATGCATGCATGTGTGTATGCATTCAAAGGAGAAGGAAATGCAGAACAGTAACATTTCATGAGAAAGCAAACAATTCATTTCAGTTCCCAGATAGTAGATTTCAATCATCAGATCCTGTTATTTGCACATAACAATAATAAAATGCAGGCCAAAATGGCATCATAGGTACTCTCTCCTTAGAGAGATGAATGCAAAGCTAGACATTGTCTCTGCAAAATACCCTTACTGTGTCCCTGCAGGGTGCTGCAAGGTACAGCAGCAAAGACACTCCATAGAAGACATGGGGATAAAACATAATAGCAATCTGCAAAAGAAATGTGCTAGAGAGACACTTGGAGCCAGATTCATCTCTCTTTTTGTGGTGTCTGTTTGGAGCAACATCACTACTGTCAATGAATTACCTGGGATCACCTGCACACAAAATTACAGCTTGACTCCTTCTCTCCACTCCGATGCAAGTAATGAATCGTGTTCATCACGGCCAAGACTTCCTTAACTCTTTTGTACAGCCGCTAGCAAAGTAAGACTGAAACTACAGCTGGGGCTTCTTAGTGTAAGTGTAATAATAATGCTAATACTAATTATGGAAATGTGTATTACATTTGCTATTAACAGTAAACATAACCAAATAGTAATATTTTTGACATTTACATTTGGTTGGCTGAGACGATGGCAGTAGAGAACAGTGCTTCAGTCCATTCAAGAAATCCAGAATTTGAAATACTTTTCCACCTTTCCATCCAAGCAGTGTTGAATCGTTGATGAATYGTTCTGTTGATACCTAGAAATAGGCAGGGAGGAAGCTCTAAGGATTCAGATACAATGTCTAGTTAGCAACAGCACAAAGAAGAAATGAAGGAATAGGTGTTGGTAGTAAAGAGGTCAGTACAGATTTCAYATTTACCATCCAGACGAGTTTCTTCGACTCATGAAAAAAGACAGATGAGGATCCACTCTGGAACAATGCACCAAATGAAGAGAATGTACTTCTCAGCCAAAACATCAGGTGTCACCAAAAGTGATTTTTTTCATAGAAGTTACAACCATGTTGAGACAGATGGAATCCTGGTTTGTGTTAATCAATAACTGATCTTTCAATTATCATTTTCATGGACAATAATCAATTTTAACATTGCTAACCAAATTAATTGAATCTAATTTGCCACAACTGCCACATAAACTCAGCAGAGTATCAGACTGCAGTGGGTCACTTAGTGTCACAGCCACCAGGAACATCATTATCATAAGATTTGTACATTTTTTTCACCTGAGTGCCAAAACACACTGAAAATGTGTGAAAAACACACAAYACTGAAAATGCAGCCAGTAGCTTGGAAACGTTTTACTTAAATGGAGAAAAGCAGCATAAAATGCAATATGTGTGATAAAAAGCTTACATATTTCAGGTCATCTACAGGCACTGGAGTTCCAATCCACACACTCTATGGGGAGATCAGAGCATTACCCTCTGATAAGCAGCCAAAAGTGACTGATTTCAATAAAAATCCTCATCATTGTCAAGAACTTCACTGTGATATTTTCACAGAAGTGATCGGGAAGCTGGTTATTGAAAATACACTACAAATAGAATTGCTGAAGTCATGGCTTTTTCCTGCTTAACATGATTCATCTAACGTCTGTACCAGTTTCTCTGTGGAAAGACAGTGATGAACAGAGAGTACTAAAGGAAGATCCAAACCAAGAGCAGTAGCCAAAGGAGGCCATATCTATCTCAGTACATACCTGAACTCTTCTAGCAAAGAYCACCAGGCTATGAGTAATATGCACAGTGGTGGATAGGTAACCAAAAGACTGAATGTCAGTTGGAACAGGGGACCAAAATTCTCCTAAGAAGTGAGACACACTGACACCAAATATCTACATGTCTATAGCTGTGGTTTTAATTTAGTTTACAGGCCTGTTTCTATGCGCTGGCCCTAGGAAAGAGATGCGAGTGTGGTTTATCATGCAGTTTCAAGAGGTCACAACATGAACAAACACTTGACTCAGTATCTTTGAAGCTATCACGTCAGAGAAAGAACCATAAACCAGGCAAAAAACTCACACAGTTAACAAAGAAGCAATCCTTGATCAAATAGGGAACTAATTAGAAAACAGTTTTCATTAAAAACAAACAAACAAAGCAATATGTTCATTTAATTTTTAATCCATTTTCTGGTAACTGTACCATAGAAAGACAGAGGCTTACAATAGCAAGGCACTTGTAAACAAAATATGATCATCCCAAGACACACTAATGGTATTTTACAGAGTTTGGAAGAGGAGAGCATGTACATTTTTAAAACTATAAAAAGAGGAGAATTAATGATGATTACGGAGTGGCAATGAAGCTCCAGAGCTGCAAGTCCCATAAAAAGCTATAAACGCAGCAAATGCTGCAGGAGGTCTTTCCAGGAGAGAAAGAAACAGAAGACAAGGGGAATATTTCACAATGCAGAAACAGCATGCAGGGAAAGGAGGAGCGAGCGATGCCTATATGGCTATTGCTAACCAGGGGTTTAATWGTCCCCCCAGCTGCACAACTACAACACCTCATCAGCTAAGATTTCTCAGTTTTCATATAAAAACTCATCTGTATACCTAGAGGCAGAATTTAACCTACTCTCTCAAACAATACACAGATTATGGGAAAAGGACACCCATTATAGCAAAATATCACATTGTCCAAACACCTGGCGAGGAAACATACAGTACTTACATAAGCCAGCAGAGTGTTATTTTTCTGAACATGCCTGTGTACTTTTACAGAAAACCTTATACGCAAAAAGATTCAGAACCACGTACATGCTTACATGTGTTACTGCTACCACATAACTGAGCCTGGGAGACTTCCATTCCCAAACGCTCCGGTGAACACAAGCACTGCTTCACAGGCGTAGGAGAGCAAACTCGCACAATGGCTGCAGTGATGAGCTGTTGAAAGAGAACTCACATTGCCTGCACGAGCCATCCGTTCACGTCTGTCCACAAGTCTTCCTCATCCCAGTGCATGCTTTTCATACTCCATTAAAGAAAATCACTGGCGTTCTCAGCAAACAAGCATCCCAGAAATGGACCCAGGAAAGACTGGTAGAAACTCAGCTTCGGCAAGCAAATCSCATACTTTTGTCTTATCTTTGCAGTCACTCATGCGTATCCATGCATCCATCTGGCTACCTACCTTCATAAAAAGCAGACCTAATTGCAACAAAATACATAATAATAATTCTGCTGTTCCTATGATTCCACTTTTTTCCACCAAAAAGCAGGTAATAAAACAACAAGCTCTCTAAAACAGACATTACCARCCCATGCCATGCAAACAAACACTTCACCATTTTATAATCTCACATGTCAAAAGAACATCATCGTTCCCTTTGGTGCCTTAAAATATCAGTTCCATAAAATTACTAAAAGGCTGAACGGTAGCACAGCCTAACACTAGCACTGCCAAGAACAGATAAGAGGGCTCACAGTGCCTTTATGTCCAGGCCCAGGCAATGGTTCCTCTGTAGCGTCCCTAACTGGGACATCAAGTTTGGATTTCTCACACTTGATGTATCAGGTCTCTCTTCTTCCTCCCTCCCCCCAAGTCAAATGGGAAAACTGCTTAAYGTATCTGTGACTCTATTTCCCTCCTAGCTACCCACAAAAAACACATTCACAGCCACCTCAGAGAAGTGGTGCTAATTTGCAAAGAAGTCAGAACTTGCAAAGARGTCAGAACCTCCCAGCCACACATCTGCGCTCGTTTGGCTCTGAATTTGCAAAGCCACGTGGATGGCATGAAACGCTGTCAGAAGTAAAGCACTAGCGAGGCCCACCTTGTACATGAGCTTCCCACGGAGAAAAGCCGGCTGGAGCAGTCYGAACGTGAGCCAGCATCCGCCCTCCACAGAGACAGCACGCTTGGAGCGAGGGCCAGCTGCAACCTGAGCCACTTAGGCAGATATAATTGTATCAGCACACTTTTCTGCAAAATGGGCATACTAGCACTTCTCTAACTCATAGCAGCACAGTGAGGCTAATCAAGAAATATTGTGGGATGCTAAATATGAGGGGAGAGAGAGAGAAATCTCTTTATATAGTCTGGTTTGTCTGTTGTTGTAGTTGCTTTTAAATAACAGCGCACAGAGCATGACAGATGCTGACAGACAGAAACAGGGAATGGATGGGGCTTTCTAGCTTTCCCCTTTCAGAGCAGTGTAAAAAAAGAATTGGACCAACATCACGGATGAAAAATACCAAATGAAAATCTGAGTGTAGCTGCTGTGGGCTCTTTTTAGCTCAGACTGCCAGATTTACAGCAAGCCTATAATTTTGCAGACTAATAGGATCAAGTTGGTGTCGAAAGAGGGAGGAGGGGGCAGAAATAAACTCTGAGCTTTAAGAGGAGGAGGAAGGAGGCTGGTGAAAACGCTAGTATTTACTTACCGTAAACGCTGAGCCTATAAAACGTTCCCTCACTGAGCAGCCCGGAGTGCCAGGCAGACGACGACGGCACCATGCTTGAATGAAGTTGTATACTGTTTTGCGAAAGCGGCAGCTCGCCGCAAAACCGAGATTAGTAACGACCCCAGCTTTCCTGGCACAGAGTACCAGAGCACACCAACGTGTTCTGACAGCACCCGGCACGCTCGCGGACGCAGCACCAGGGCTGCTATTTAGCTCAACGTATTTTTTAATTTAATTTATTTTTTTTTAAGCCAATGAGGGAACAGATTCCTGGGGTGCTGCTGCATCCTTCTGTTGAGGCAAAACCTCCCCAGTCGGGGCAGCCACGTCGCGTTTGGGAGCGGCGGCGAAGACGCGGCAGCCTGGCCATAGCACCCAGCAGGACGCAGCAGCTCAAGGGCCTCACCACCACCGCTGCACCCCGCGTGCGCCGAGATCCTTGATTAATTGTTGTTTGTGTGTTTATTTAATGAGGTATGGAGCAGCCTCTAGTGGCGGCCGGCCGGCAGCGGCTCCGCCGTGGGAGGCCTCGCGCACGCGGCCGCTGCCAGGCAGGCGACAGGGCGGTAGCTCCCATCCCGCCGCCTTTCGCCTTCCCGCCCTGGCTCCTTGCAGCCCCGAGGCACCGGCCCTCCCCGTGAGGCTTCCCCTCCTCACAGTTATCATGCTTCCTGCCAAGTCCCYGGCGGCAGAGGCCCTCCCGGAGGCGGTCGGGGGGGGGGAGGGCAGCGAGTCCCCACTGGCAGAGGCCATCCCGGAGTCAGTCGGGCAGGGGCGGCCATTTTGTGGGCATCGTGCCCAGCCCCAAGCGAGGGCAGCGCACCCTGGCCCTCCGCTGGGACCCGTTGTTGGACTCCTTTCCTTTCATCCCAGGTACAAATTACCCAGTCCTGGATAGTGGGAGCGGGGCGGGGAGAGGGGGGGGACCTTCCCCCAGGGCAGGGGCCCTGGCCAGGCTTGGCACCAAGATGGCTCCGTGGCAGCCCGGAGGCCGCCGGCCCGCTCCCGGCGCACTAGTGGGACTTCAGCAGATTCGTCCTCAAAAGTTTCACGAACACAGGCTTAGAAAATATCTCTAAAAAAGGGCCTGATACGGGACGCAAYAAAAGGCCCTGCAGCAGCTCGGCAGAGGTGAACAGCAAGCTCTTGCCAAGGCTGGTTTGCCAACATGGATCTAGGCTCCCATTTTAGTCTTCTATATAGTAACGGGCAATTTTCCTGAAAGAAAGATATAAGTAGTTTTATTAAGCAAAGCTCTCAGTTTTCCTGTAGTCCCTGCTGTCTGCTGACTTGAGGCAATATGATGATAAGTGCTTAAAAGTTGTTTAGATACCTCCTGAATCAGGCATCAGGCAGCTGGAGTGAGCCAAAAGGACACTTTTTCCTCCAAATATTTATGCAAGTTTTTGAAGGAACACTTCATCCCGATTAACACGAGACAAGTCTGATTTACCGTGTTTGACCATAGCCATCAATACATCCAGCTACTGTTACTCCTGGCTCTGTCACAGACCTGGACTTAGCTACCTCAGGGATGCTTGGGGGTTTAATTAATGAAAAGCRTGTGAATCAGAAATCCTCAGCTGAAACGTGTTACAGAAGCACAGAGCATTGTCTGATCACTGCTTGGGTTAAACTGATCCGTCCATTTGCCTGGTCAGATCAGGCAGCCTTATAGCATTTGGTCCCTTCCTCTTCTGTCAAAATGCCATTTCCTTGAGTTAATTATTTCTTGACATGGTGTTTAAAAAAAAAAAAAAAATCTTAGCCTAAAAAATACCCCTACCCTTGTATATTTTCCACTTGCTTCCTAATGTTCCTGTCCACCTCCATGGATTTACAGGAGGAAGAAGTCTGCAATCTGTGTAATCTGTGAATTTGATATTAGATATCTAAGAGACTTAATTAATCCTTTGACCAAGCAGCAAAGACTTCCCTCGCCTATGTAAAGAAAATCTCTCACTCAAGGGCAAAATTTTTTTTTCTAGCTGAAACTTCCAGTCAGATCTTCTTTGAAAACCCCCTTTTTTCTACATTTCAGGCTTTTCATACTATTATTCCACTTTAGCAGCTGGCTGACCACTTGCCTCAATGTTATTCTCACCTGAAGTTCCTCCCAGATCATCTCTCCAATTTATAATACTTGTGTCCACCTTAACTCCTGCAAAAGTAAGTGCTAGAGRGCAATAGCCCTTAGGATCAAAGTAGAAATTCTCCTTACTTAACGGGAGCACATTTAACTGTCAAGCATTTCTTGCCCATTTTTTGTCTCCTCATTACTGATAGCTTTCCCTAGTTACCCCTACATCTGTGTGTTCAGCTTTTGAGTATTAGCAGCACCACCTTGGACAGTTCATGGGACAAGGGAACCAATAAAAAGGCATTCATGAAAATGACCATTTCAAGGGAGATAAAATATCATTATGTGAAATGGATTTGCTGGCACTCCTCACCAAATTTAGCACCTATTAAATTATAGAAACCATTATTCTCTTACACAGAAAATTCTGAAACTTTCCCTCAAAGATATATTTTATTGTTTTAAGTGGAGTTTAAATCTATTTTTTCCTTGTGATAAATCTCTGCATATGAATTTTCTTAGAGATACAGTGGTTCGCTGTTCTACTACTGATTTTATTGATCAAATAGGACAATATGCCCTTTCCCTACAGCAAATGAATCTTTCTCTCCCAAAGTGAAGCATTTTGGAATTTTAATAAGTTGAGTTTTCACACCATGAGCCTTAAACCAGAAAATATTGGTCAACACTTAACCAGAGTTAGTAAGTGATATAACTTATTGCATTAACCTTATTAATAGGACAGCCTACCAGAAATAAACCAAGTGCAAGGAATAGTGTTGTATCTCCCAAGTGTGATTCATCTACATCCCATCCTCATGCTTTCCTACTGCATTTTCTAAATTCTGTCTCCTCACTGGCCTTGCTGTCCACCATACAGTTAAAGACAGTAAATGCCATGACCTATCTGATGGCCTCTTTGGAGTTGTAGAAGAGGTTCTTCTCTCTTTCATTGAATRAGAGCTCTGGGCAAACTGGAGGTTGCAGAAGCACAAATATTCTGCAAGACTGTAATCAAACTTCCCCTGGCTGGGCAGCCTGGGTGCGAGAGGCCAAACTAATTAAACAGAACATCAACACACTGAGGAAGTCAAGTGTCTGAATAAAGTTGCCTGGAGAAAAAGGGGTGGATTGGAAAAGTGGCTGCCTCATGAAGGAAGGAAATGTGACCTTGCAATACAAAACTAAAATGCACTCCTAGGAATCCTTTCTGCAGACACCTAAAGGGAATCCGTGCTGCCTATTCCCAGCAGATAYTGTTATACGTGCTGGCGGCAAATGCAGAGGGGAAATGAGAAAAACTAGTTCTGTTTGATCACCAAGCATAGAAAAGTGGAAGAGAGTGGATGCACCTCTGCAAACAATTTTTTCCTCTTCCTTTTTAACATTAAGAAACTTTGAAACACCTGCAGTGGGAAACAAAAGGTTAATTAAAAAGAACCCCAGTCTTTGCACTAAACTGATTGCTGGGACTCCTGCCAGCCTGGGAAGGTTAAAGAGCTCAAGCATGCGTGGGCTGCGGGGGGAATGGCTAAAATTTACAGCTAGCTCCCTGGAAAGTCACAGTTCAGCTGTTCTCCCGGAGCAGGTGCTCATGGGAGCGGGCCTGTCCCTTTCAAAGCGTGAAGATTGATGAAGCCTTCGCTCTCACCAACTGTAAATATACAACCAGCCTTGTCAGAGCAGGTTTGTAACATCCCTTGCTGACAGCAAGAAATTTTTTTAACCTCCTAAACACACACACACCTACCCTACACAGATTCACGCACAAACACAAAAGTACAAAAAAAAAATCCTATTCTTACAATATAGAGAAACACCAGTAAATAAAACAGTGGGGAAAGGCACTTATGTTTTCCCTGCCAAGAGAGACAGTAGACAGAGGACACACATGGGGTGATTTCATCCTGTCCTTTAGAAAACAAGCAACATCTTCCTTGGGCCTTGCAGTTTATGGCCAAGTACTGTAAGACAGCTCAGGTGMTTCAGAGAGCCAAAACAAGAGCCTAGCAAGCTTAAATCAGTCRGGATGTGTGCTGCCAGCCACCCCACATGGGCATAAGAGATCCTACAGCTAAAACAACCCTTTTACTCTGCCCTAATGCCTGCTAGCTGCAGACCTCATAGCATATTACACATATGAATTAATTATTCTTTGCAGCTGTACCGTGGTCTCTTAATAAAGTTAGGTACTTCGTGCTTCGACTGGGATTTTCAGAGGCCTAGGAGAATCCCCCACCAAGGGAATATAGCTGCTCTGGGGGCAGTCAAGTCTCCTGACTCCCTGGGGAGCCAGAGAGACAAGAAAGGGGTCAAGCAGCACAGCATTGCAATAGGGCTGGTACATAGGTCTCAGCCTTGGAATCTCTTTCTCTGCTTTTATGTCATGTATAATATAAATCCAAGCACTCCTCTCCCATAATTAATGAGTTAGTTCCTTGAAGACACCAYGGCAGAGGTGAGTCCTCAGAGAATAGTTTCACTAGGAGAAGCCTGGCCTTCATGATTAGCTTAGGATGGGCATTTTGTGTCCGGTTAATTGGGCAAACGAATCAGTAACACCTCAGGTCAGGTGCTTCCCAAGCGCACAGCCCTTAGTGCTGCCTCAAAGCAAAGATACGATGGATGATGGAGCAATCCACAGCTGAGAGGTAACTATTGCTCCATAGAAGAAATTATTTCCACTAATAATGTTGAAGAGTCACAGGCAAATCTAGCAGATAAGTRTAGCAGTGGCAAGGCCTCCCCAAAGCCCATGGAAACCAGAGAGAGACTATGAATTGACTTCTGACTTCAATGACTGAACTCCTTGGATGATTGGGAGCAGAATTAATATTCTTGTCTGACTTTCTGTATTGCCCTGCCCCAGAATTCATTTTTAGCATTGCAGCCAGCTTAACTAAAATAATTCTGCGACATCCTTTGCTCTTTTCTTTCCCAAGGAAATTCCTTCCATGTTATCATTTCTCTAAGGCAAAGTTTCAGGATAATAAGAAGTCTAGGAAATTAGGCCAAAAATCTCCTAGGTTTAATGTTGCTCTAGCAGAGTGGCGGGATTAAATTGGTTGTTTTAGGAAACAACAACAAGTTCTAGTTGCCCCAAAATTTTACCTTGGAAAAAAAATGGTATCTTTTTCTCACTCCACTGCTTCAGTTTTATTACTTCTTTCTGCTTATTATTAATAGATTAGCACAGGACTCCATGTCCCTAGGGCTCAATGAAATATCCTCTGTGCTCTTATGCAAAAGAGGCCTTGGATAATTTCTTCAAATTTTGGAAAGCCCTTTGGTTATCTCTTTCTACATGAGAAAGAAATTTCTACATCTCCAACATAAAGCTTCAACAGACTTAGCCTGCACGTAGACTTATCCAGGATAAGTTTCATGTGCATTTCCTTCAAGATACTTAAAGAATGACCACAACATTAAACATACACACACACACACACACCTCACTCAAAGTTTGCAAAATGTCACATTCCTGCTTTTGCTTATGTTACATCCCTTCTCTTAAATTCTTTGACTGACACAGCTGTTTGAACTGCTAATGCTCTGTGATGAGGACTGTCACCATCATTTCTGGTGTGTTTACCCAGTGCCTCTCACAACAGGGTTCCACTCCCTGGTGCAGTCCCTTGCGCTACTGTATGCTAATAAATAATAGGAGAAAAAGGTAACTTCCCTCTTTTCAGCAGAAGAAATACAACAATCCTGATGAATGCACCAGGGACTGGGAATGTTTCCAGAAACTGTAAGGAAAAAGGAAGTAATTTATTGCARGTGCTAGAAACACATCTTATACCTTTGAATACAGGTGACCATCACTTGTTCAAATGACTGGTCCTGTCCTTGGAGGAAAAAGACCACAGAGGTCTGCTTCTACTGTAGTGAATGGCAAATACCAGAGCCCTCCCTGGGCTTCAGGGGGCAAGCACAGACACATGCTTGCACTACACTCCAGAGCAGAGCTGAAAAGTAAAACTGATCTGAAATACAATTAAATTTTCACAATAAAATTCCACTCAGATCTTTCACGACATCCAAAACGCTTAGAGCAATTTTTCTATCAGGTTCGTTATCACCCTTCAAACAGCATTACCATTCACCTCCAGTTTTATTTTGCTTATCCCTTCAGTAAACTCTGCCTGCTGATGTTTCAAATCCCTGGTTATTTGCTTGTTTTTGCCATGTGCCTGTTACTCCAGGATCCCCTCACCACTGCAGCCATTTGGTGCCCTGCAGCCAGGAGAGGCCCAAGTTCTCCTTCTGCTCTGTGTGCAGGAGAGCTGAGCGGGAGGAAGGCACCCTACACCCAGCTCCCCCACTTTCAGAGCTCCTGTGAATTTCCAGGGGGTTTAGATCAAACCACATTCCCTGGGTTATGCCCAGGGAATATACTTTCTCAGCAGCCTAAATTAATCAAGCTTTTTTTGAGGCTAATGGGCTGCTGCAATTTCCATCAGCTGAGAATCAGGCCAAAGAATATGCTTTTATTTACTCATCAAGWTGTTACCAAGGCATCATCTCCCATTCCCTCCCTCGCATAACTCCCTGCTCAGCATTTGTCTGATGAAGAGGAGGAAGCTGAAAGCCAAAGCAGTGTAYGCACCTGCTCTGTCCTCCTTCTCCCAGCCCTCCAGGCCCACCCAGCAAATCATGCCAGATTACAAGTTTCAGCAGCTGGGAGCATCTGATTATTTTTATGGAAATTTGCTCCAAGTTCAGAAGTGGATCAATGACAATTTCTCAAGCCAGTTCCATTTTGAGAACCAAAATTGACTTCTGGAGAAACTGCTTGATTTTCCAGTTTTTTCCCACCAGAAAACAGACTATTACATAGGGCAAGAGTGTTATAATTCAACCTCAAATAGGTTCTGGGCCTATTAGACCCAGGTATAAATCTCACATAGATTTCAAGGAAAACAGAACAGGTCTCTGCTTTACTCTCCCTTGCCACCGCTTTATGCCAGAGAAAGATGGGAGTAAATCCATTTGCTGATATTTAATATGCCATGCCAATGTAAATGACAGCACAGAACATAACACTAGAGAGGCTAAGGCCATTCATCTGGAGCAATTTAGTTCTCCTATTCCTTTTCTGAACTATGAGCAATTTGTGCCACGTCTGCTGCCTGACCACGCCACTTCTTGCTTTAWGTATTGTCTTGCTATCTGCCCATCTCTCTCTGTCCTCATTTTCCTTTCTTTTTATATTTAAAAAAAGAAAAAAAACTTCTATTTTTAAGATCTTTCACTTGTGTATGAGTCCCCCTGTTTCTCTCTCACCAGTCACCTGACTGATCTCTGAATCACACTTTGACCATATTAGCAGCAATTCACACACTTTTTCACACTAGCATCCTCTCTGGCAYTCTCCCCCCGGCCTGCAGGACCAGCATGACTGCACTTGTGACAGTTATGTCGAAGTCTAGAAACGCAGGGCTGGACACATGCTTATTGGGAACAAACCTGACTCACCTTTCGTTGTTCAAAACCACAATTCCCATCATTAGGGAAGAGCTTTAATTGAAGATTCTGCTCATAACACAGTAGTGCAGTGTTAAAACTGCATTTTTACAGGCTGTAATTGTGTCAGAGGAGGACACTGGACAGGCTCAGGAGGAGAAGCAAGGTTTATCTTTGGTTCAGTTTGAACCCATCCAGCATCTCCCCAGCCTTCGYTTACCCCCTAACAGTCACCTCAGTGCAGTCTATATCTCGAGCTGAAAGTAATCTCAGCACTGTGTCACCAGATTGCAGGGCCTTGGAAGGGGATGGGAAAAAGATCCATAGCCAGAACATGGTTTCCAGTACAGTCCGATGTGGTAAACTTGTATTTCATGGTGTGCAGTGTCCGAGCGTCTTGGCCTCCTGGTATCCCTGATGGGATAACGTGGTGGCACATGCTGCAGTAAAGGGTTATCCTGGCCCACGACAAAGGTCCTGCTGCCTGTTCTGTGGTCAGGAAAAAGCAGCACAACCTTCTCTGTCTCTCTTCAAAGAATTTCAGACTTTCTGTTCTTCGTTGTMTATCTTCTCACCTTTGCCAGAAGTGGGATCTGCCTACAGGAGAACTGAGAGGAAGTTTGTGTATTTTGGGTACCTTTCTTTCATGCTCCATCATACAGCTCAGGGGCTGAGGCTTTCTTTGTGGGGGCCTGTGTGACCRCAGGCTCCTCAGAGGTGGGCAGAAAGCACTACCTCTCTACCCTGTCTTTTAATACATTAAAATTATCTTGGGGCACTGGAGGTAACAAAGATTCATGCARATTTCTGGCATCAGGTTAGCACAGTGCAGTGCTTTCTGCAAGGCCCTCCATAAAGAGGCTTTTAATTTAGCTCTAATAGGGAGGTTATTGTATGTTAAATAAATACTAATTGATTATTTAATATATATGCATTGAGGGTTAACTGCTATGTAATGAGCTCCTCTCCATTAGTGGAGCTGCTAAACGTCAATTAATACGGGTTTCATAATCAATTGATATTTAACATGCCCTAACTTCCCTATTTAGACTTAATGGGTCAGCATTTTTGAAGTGGCCAGTGCCAATAGTTTCTTATAAAAAAGAAAAAATATTTGTTAGGAGATTTACAACAGGACAGAAAGTTATGAATCTATTAAAAGCTCAGCAAATCACCTGCACAGAGCTGGACACAGCAGGGTTGCCCTCTCTGAGGCTAAGAGCTGCACAAACCAGAAACCTCTGCTTTCCCAAAGGAAATGGGAGAGGGCAGTCAGCTTCCCTTAATTTGTGTGGGACTATTACTTCTTCCTACAGGGAGCTTCGTGGAAAGATGCTCAGTTCCATTACATTCTCTGCTTACTCAGGACATTAAGCAGTACTTGGCATACAGCTGGGTTTGGCCCTGCTGTGATCCTGTATAAACTGGTGTTATCRCCACTGCACTTAGCTGTGCACTACAGATGGGGTATGCAATGCCCCGTTTGGAACTGACTGCAAGATAAATATCGGGAACAAGGGTTTCAAGGACAACCAGGGGATTTAGACACACAGCTTCCATTTATTTTAATAAGCATCATGTCTCCAGATCTCTCAACTGCATTTTTAGAAGTCTAAGACTTTATTCTTTCTGCCTCTCTTCCCCAAACACACACAAATAAATCATGTACAAGCCATTTGTGGTGTACACCAGGAAGAGAACAAGGAAGTTTTTAATGAAAGGAGTGATCATAACACATTAACTACCATTATCTAACACTACTTCTTCTCTATTTTCCTTGCTGGCAGCTTTCAGACAGTTTTCATGATGTGGCAGAGTTGAGCTCAGCTTGACAAAAATTCAGGGGGGAAGAGAACACACCCAGAAGTGCAGGATCTTCTCCTACTGGAGAGTATACTTTTCTGGTTCACCCTCTCCTGCACTCAGCTGGATTCCCGCACCCCCCAGAACCCAATTCTGTGATTCTGTAACCTAGCAGCCCACTCTAGAAGCTAAATGCTCCCACTAGGTACTACTATATTTCTGCTAAGTATTACTACATCTCTGATCAGCAGGGCCGGATGACGGATTCCCATTTCAGCGTTCTCACCCTGGTATGCAACAGCACTCATTAAAGACRACTTGCTCACTTTGCTGTTGTGAAAAGCAGCTCATCTTATCCACACTAAAACCAGGTCAATTAATACAGATTGTCTAACAGATGTTAATATCACCATTTAAATCCTAGTCTGGGCAAGGTCCTTATCTCCCACACTTGCTTAGCAGGTTTTGTAAAGCCTGTGGATGTTTTAAGCAATAAAACACAACATGCAGAACAGATAAAAACCATGGAAATACCTTCTCTTCCTGCATTTGAACAGCACTAAGACAATGGAGCTTAAAGCATCATTGCAGCTTCCAGGCAGTATTACAATGCAGATAATAAAGATGAAGAAAGAACAAAGAGGAATATGTGGCCAGATCATGGGATGAAGTCTATGGGCTGATTTATGTCATCTGAGGATCTGGCCCAGTTAGATCTAATTTTAACATCCTTGACAAATTCCCTTTAATGACAAACTGTCAAATAGGAATCTTTTCTCCTCCCCTCATCCGTCCATTTCCATGAGCTGTTCCCTGTGACACCACTCTTCTCAAACAGTAATTGGCAGCATCATTCCATTAGCACTTATTCTTAGGGCCTGAGGATTTCATTCCTGATTTTCCTGTTGTCCAAATTCATGTCTATTAGTTTAACACATGTGCATGCTGTGTGCATRTGTGTGTGYGCACACGCAGGGAGGAAAACAGTACTTCAACCTGAAAGGGCCATTGTGTTCTTAAGAAAAAAAAAATCTTACGGAAGCAAAAGAGCTAATTACTGGTGACATGTAGATATGACTTGCAGTAGGAGGTGCCTCTAGGGTCTACAGCAAACAGTCTAAATTCCCCTTATAAGCATTTTAAATGGATGATGATCCTAATGAACTTAATAGCATCACTATCCAAGGACAGCATCAACTCATTGCCATCCTGTATTCTGCAGAAATAGCTTCTCTTTAAACAGTGTGCCCCTGCTTTGAACAGTAATGGTTTTAAAAAGTGTCTTAGCACACAAAGGCAAAATCTTTTTTGAAACAGGGTGGAATTGGTTGGTGATTATCACTGAAAAGCTGGCAGCCACCAGCTAACCTTCTAACAATGAAATATGGGAATTTACCTTCATGCTTCAATGCTTGCTATTCAGCTGTCTACCAGGGTCTAAATCAATGATTCTACACCCTCCACTCAAGGTTTCTCTTTCAAATGCTGCAGATATGACCTTAAGTTCATCATCTAAACAATGCAGTTCACGTTTAATTTCATTAATCTAAGATCTTCCATAAAATTGCAATATGGCACCATACCTTTCAAGTACCTTCATTAAAATCCATGTTATTTCTAAATCCTATGCATATCTATGAGGTCATATGGTGTTTTATTAAAATGGATTTTTGAAAGGCTCAGCTCTTTTATCACCAATTGTCATGAGGTAGTTTACAATAAAAATTAAAAAAAAAAAAAAAAAACACACCTCTCCTATCACTCAGGTGATGAACAGATGACCTATCTCTGCAAATTACCACCTTTCCTAATTTTTACCCTTTTTACAAGGATTTTATATTTGGAGGGAAGAGAAATAAACTTATTAAACCCTCCTTGTTCATATATTTTCTGATACTTACTATGGCTGGTACAGTTACCCTTTTGAAGTGGATTGTGCCATTCAGATTCAGAGAACGTTATTTCCAAAACTTCCCCCCCAAATATCTTTATGATACCATGTTCTCAAACTGCACATTGTATTTTTTGCTATTTTGGGATAATATACTGACACAAGCATATTTCTCTACTGCACCCCTTTCCCTATCTCYTGTCTATATTATATATTATTTGGCATTGTGACAACACTTTGGAAGGCCAGTTAGAAGCAGAGGTACCACAACAGCAGATGTCAAGAGCACAAAAGAAAGATTCTGCCCTAAAGAGACAACACTCTTAGCACTCCCCATCCACTGAGATCAGAAGATACTTAAAGGAAAGAATTCTTTCCTTTGTTTTGTGCTTGCTGCAAGCAAACACAATTTGTACAGTAAAGTTCCTGCATAATCCAGGCACACGTGCATAATAATAATAGCAATAATGCAAAACAAATAGATTAATCATCTTCTTAATAAGTGCACATTGAGACCAGCCTCTACACCTGATACTGCAGAAGCCTCAGCACCCAGCCGCCTTCCTGCACTCACAGAGCCTGCAGACCCAGAGAGCAGGCTCCAGGCAGCTGCAGCCTTGACAGCATTATTTCCAGGACCAAAAAATAAACTCATGCTACTGGTTACCTGCACTTACCTGAGCTGTGCTGGACACTGGCCAGGCTTTTGCACATCCCCTGGCTGCTTTCACTCAAGGAGGAGGGCTGGGCTTCCTCAAGAACATGGCACAGGTGAGGTACATTCCCCTAGCCCAGCACAGGATTTGCCAATTCTCCCTCTTTATGAGTATTTGCTTCACTCCCTTCCTATAATGAGAAGTAAAATAAAGTGCTGTGCTCCAGTATTTATTGCAAAACCACCAAAACACACTTTCATAAGAATTCAAAGCAACAGCAAGTTCCTTAAAAGAAGAATGTTTTATGCATCACCATGTGAACCAGGAAGCAAAAATACCAGAAAAAGACAAGGAATAAAAGTTTTCTGTAGCCTTGTAGAGCCTCAAGAATACCTGCTTTACTTCTTAAATCACATGTGCCAAGTGTGGTCCAGCTGCACCAGGTTTTGTAGGACAGCTCAGTGGTATATACAAAAATCTCAACCTAGCATGTTTTCTACAGGCTTCATCAGACTTCTGCTGGTTTCTGCTAGTAAAGTCTGGAGCCTGCTGAAGTAACCAAAAGACTTCCCTGTGTATATGCAGTAGGTTTGGCCTTATGCTTTAATTAATTGCAAGTGATGCTACAATGGAGCAACCATTGCTCCCTCCTTAATTAAACTTGCTGCTCAAACGTAAGTTCAACACCCACTCTATCGATCACTTCTGAAAAAACTCCAGCTCTCATTTTAGTGCTAAACAACAGTAGATCCCCAGCCAAATCTAATGCAAACTGAAGTATTTAAATTTTTCACAAAGGTAAGGACACAAATGATGTTATCAGTGCCAGCAGGAAAATAACACACCACAACGTTACCATCTCTTAAGTGAAATATTAAGAAGCAGCTTCAAGAGGCGAGGATGTCCCATGGTCCTGCCCTCGTGCTCTGCACTATTTTACTCATGCTCCAGCAGGAGACACTGCTATTGAGATGTCATCTGTGAAAAACCTTCCACAGTTAACACTGGTTGATGACTTCAGCCTCACCTTCCTTCATCCTCCCGTAAAGGAGTACCCGGGCTGCAGTACTGCGGTTAYGGTGTAACATTACTCTGAAGAAGCAATTACAGTGAGCAGAGCAAGGAACTAAAGACAGGTCACCTAAATGAACTGAGGGAAAAGTACATGAGGAAACAAGAAAATGTCTTCATCACTTCTCAGGCTTCAAATTGGAAAAACAGGGATCAATACGGCAGAACTTCATTTAATGGTGTGAAAAACAATCCACCCCAAGACAGGCAGGAATCACTTACTGCAAAACAAACAGGCCAATTAGGTGCCCGCGGGAAGCCCCGCGGCCGCCCGGCCCCATTCCTCCAGCCTCAGCGCCGCACACGCGACGCTGCCGGCAGAGGATGCTCCGGGGCCATGCAGCAAAATMTACCCAAAAAAGAGCCACGTGCAAGCCGTTTATTCCTTCTTCCTGCCTCATTCTGCATCCACGGTGCTCCCCRTTCATGCCCTCCTCCGTCAGCCCACCCTGCAGTTTGACTACATTTATGCCGGAAAGGTTTTCTGCATCGGTAGCGCAAGGGCAGCTGCTCCAGCCACGGTGCCGCGCGCCCAGGACGCTGCCCGGCATGCAAGCAGACCTGCCGCGCGGCGCTTCAGCGCTTTGGCTGTCACGGCCRCTGCCGGCTTCAGCAGCATATTAAACAGATTAATAGATGCAGTGTAGAGCGAGCATAAAACATGCCGGGCTTCGCCGTGGGCCAAGCGCCACGGAGGTGGAGAGTCTGGAGTTGAAATTTGCAGAAGTAACGTCATGTTATTAAAGCAAATTTGGCAGGAGGGGAAAATATGTTTGCTTTGCACTTAATAACAGCTACGAACGCGTATTCAAAATCAAATATTTGTAAGGCAGCGCGTCAGCGTTTTCTCCTCCCCTTTGCCAGTCACAACTGGTCCTTGTGTTACTGAGTCATAGGAATGGTGGTTTAAAAGTCCATGAAAATGCAGAGCAGACATCAAGCCCAAATCTCAAATCTAACTTTGAATTTATATTTGTCTTCAAAAAAACCCCAACCCCACATCCTGTGGCCACAGTCTCTGGATGCATTTACAGAAAACAGCTATGCATTGCAATTTTTCTATTTTTTTTTCCATCTCCCGAAACATTGGTTGTATTTTCTCCCTTTATTTATTGGAGTGCTAAATGGATTATTTCAGTAATAAATCAGGTCCTTTCATTACATTTTTTAAGGTGTTGTCACTGTTATGAAGTACAGCRTGCCATCAAAATTAAGCTCAGATTGCATTACCACCTATTTTATAGATACAGAATTACTTGATGGGGTTTTTTTTTCCAGCAGCCTAAGCACTTCGTGTCTTTCCTTCAAAGAACAACTGGCTCSCTTGTTTCACAGAAATTTTCCTCTAGAAGTTATGAAAATTTCATAGAGAATGTCTCACGAGTATCTCTATATTATGCTTTAAAATAGAGGAAAGAGATTTCTGTTAGCCAAAACAAGCTCTTCAGGTGAATGCACAGAAATGTTAATATGCACAGGAAATACTACAGCAAAATTGCCCAGTGCGGCTGACTCCCCTCACTCACTGAGGTATAAATCAGGAGTAATTCCACTGAAGTCAGTAGAGTTACCTTACAGGAAAAAAATCAGCCAAAAGGGGACCGGAATCAGGCAGCCTTTCGGGGTTGCTGCCTTTGTGCCCAAGGCTGYTGAGATGCTGATTTCCAGGGTAATTTCCAGTAGACTTCAGCTGCGCCAGAGTCGCTTTTCCTTGCCTGCGGGCGTCACCACGTCCCCCCGGCTGAGCAGGCTGAGCCTGGTTCACGGGTCCCTCCGTTCCACTGCAAAGGCCAAAAAGCATCATTTGCACTTAATTTCCAAACAAATCTCCATCTTTGAGAGCTGTGTATTTAAATTCCCTAATTAGGGATGGCAATTCCTACTTGGGTGTTTTATTATGCAGTGATTATATATGAAGCTGTATGACGGATTAGACGGGTACTAGCAGCAAGGCGGGTGCTGTGCGCGCACGCGCGCAGGGGCAGCCCGCCCGGCTGGCGGGACAGCGCGCCGGGGCTCGCGGCCCGCCTGTCACTCTCGGAGCTGCTCTGTGGGAGCTTGGCCAGCAACATCAGAGCTCTCCGGGTGGAAAACGGAGGAAGGCCGTGTCCCTGCCCGTGAGCTCCTATGGAAGTAGACTGTAGTACATACTTCCACATTATATATGCAAGTACATATATATGGAAGCCTGCTCTGGAAAACCTTGCCGAACGGGCGTGGGCTGAAAGCCTGCCCCGCGCCAGGCGCGCTCCTCCTCCTGCAGCCGTCCCTCCGCCCGCTTGCTGCGGCTCCCCGCCGGAATAGCCTTGTGCACGTGGAGGTCAGCGATGGGAAAGGTCTAGCTGATCTCCCATGACWAACCCAGAAGCAAAGCTTTGGTACTGTTAAAGGCTTCAACTGAAAGGCGCGTTCAAGAAAGCATCTACTTATTTTTAAAACACGTCTCCATTAAAAATACTGGAACTTGAGCRTATGTTTAAAGCTAAGCATGTTATTAAAAGGCTTCCTGAATTACATCTTTATGAATATTATATTTACTTTAGGCATAAGATTAGGAAGAGAGACCTGCAAYACAGTTCCTGTGCTGTGGTGTGGCCCGTTGCGCCAGGGCCCAGCCTGTGGTCCCCAGCGCAGGTCMGGTAGCTCAGGCAGGTGTGACTGCCAATGCACCCGGCTCGCAGCCAGACCACCGACCGGCCGTCCCCTCATCGCCACTGCCGCCACGTTTCTGTTCTTAAGTAATGGTTGTCACCTTCAGAAAGGGGGGGGGGGTTAATTTTCAAAAAGTGCAGAATTTTTTCAAAATTTATCCGCTATGCCTTTCCTTTAAATTGACCGTAGCATTCTTGTGAGGGTTTTTAGAAAGTCCCAGAAGCAATTCCTAAAGAATGTCTCCGCTGCAGATTATACAGCCTTCCCCAAACTCTGCTCTGCCTGATCCTCCTTTCACCCCTACTGATAGAAATGGGAGCAATCCAGAGAAATTAGTGGCGTTACCTACCCGTGTATCAGACCAGTGACACTTACAGTCCAATCTTCAGAAAAGTGACTGCAAATCTGTGCACGTCTGCCTAGTGCTACAAAGGCAATTTCAGAGACGGCGCTGCTGCGCGTCACTGACGGTGCTCGGGAAGCTGTGTGTGCCAGCGGCCCACGGCTGGGTCCTCTGGCAAAACGCAGGACGTTTCAGTCATCTGCCGTTTCTGGCCGCGGCGCTGGCAAGATGAGAGGCTGACGCTGCGTGTGTTAYTTAAGCCGTCCCTGCCTTTCCTCTGCAGTATCTTCAACTGCCCGACACTGGGGCGGCCGCGGCGTAGCGTACTGAGCCCGCACGGTTCCCGGCACTGCTGCCTCGATCCCACGGAGAAGGGAGCAAATCCGGAGCCCCCCTGCAGGCAGGGGCTGAGCTGTGCTTTTTGCAGGTCGCGCAGCTCAGCCCCAGCTCCGTGCTGGATCGCGCTCCCGCGGACGCGAGGGCTGGAGCCGACCGTGGCAGCTCCSAGGCAGAGGCAGCGGTTTCCCTTCCGTACCCGGGGCTGGCTCCTCCTGAGCGCGGACCGGCGGACGCGGGCGCTGGGAGCTTGCCGAGGCAGGGCAAGACGCGCTGTGCTGCAGCCCACAGGGAAACTACCAGGTACCGCTTGAAACTTTCAGCGTTCGTTAAAGACGTAGCACAGGGCCAAGCTGCTCAAGGAGTTAAATGTATTAAGCAATTTACAATTAATATAGAACTCATTCCAGAGATATCTACTAGAGAGTACAACAGGGCAATTAACCCACTAATACACTAGGCTATTACATCGCTATGTCTCTTATTTTAGCCCGAGGTGATTTGAAACGCATTGGATTAAAGGATATTACAGGAGATAGCATGAAAAATAGCTTAATGTAATGAGCCATCCCGTGATGTCTGCTATTAAAGATGATTTGCAGTTGAAAACTACAACATACAGTAGTTCAGCCATTTAGAAACATGAGTATATTTAACCCTTTTCTAGCCCATATCCCTTAGATAAATCAGTGCAAGAGTTTCTCCCCCTCCCTCCCCCCCACTTCCAGTGCCTTTATCTGAGGATTATCAAATGCACCTTATTAAAGTACAATGGTATCTTTGGGAGATATGGTGCCTGAGGTTGATAGAAAACCAGTAATCTGCTAATAACTTTTAAAAATAGATCCCCGAGAGAGTAAACAGGCTCAGACGGAGGGAGGCTATTTGACTGGCAACACGTTTGCGAAATGGGAACTTGTAGCAAATTTCCGCACTAGCCTGAGGCCTGTCACAGCAGTTTCAAATGGTAACTCAAACACAGCKGAGAAACAAAAGCACCTTATCTTAGAGTCTGTCACTCCACAGCTCAGTATGGAAATAACGCCGGGGGAGGAGGGTTTAGCACTTCGGAGAAGTTGGAGCCGCTGGAGCAGACGTGCCGCGGAGACCTCCGGCAGCTCCGCCGCGTTTGCGCTGGCTTTGCGCTAGCAGGGAGCCGCAGGCCGCCGACTCTTCTCTGGTCTGGCCTGCATTCTGGGCAAGAAACCTGTCCCAACACATCTGCGCTGAATAAAGGCACCTAAAGTCCTGCACAGACTCAAAACACCCATGTCTGCTCACCAGGCACAGTCCTGAGCCAGTCTAACTGCTCTGCACCAGTTTCCCTGAGCAGGACGCTGCGGGCAGGAAGGGCATCGGGACTGTTGCAGAGCAGGAGTCTTTCTGCGGCCCCGTGCCTTGCTTCCACGCTTGCCTACAGCGTTGCTGTCACCTCGCCACGGCGTCAGTGCCCAAGAAACCAACACCTGCAAGCTTGCAGGTTTGGCCGCGGCACTCGCTGGTTCTCGCCAGCGAGGGAAGGACGGGCCGGGTGACGCGGGAGACGGCTCTTGAGCACGGGGAGATGCCGGGTGGCCAGGTGCACGTGTCCCCGCGGCGGCCCGCCCGGCTGCAGGAGCTGCGGAGGAGCCCGAGCTCTGCATCGCGGCTGGGGTGCCTTCCCCCGAGCGGCCTCCGCCACGGTTCCCTCCCAGCCGTGCACGCTGCCGTGGGTCGCCAAACTAAACAGCTTTACATCGCCTTCCAAGCTCGGATCTCCTCCGCGGCATGGCAGGGGGAGGCAGGCGAGGAAAGCAAGGAAAAGCTTCGCTGCACACCTGCAGAAAGCTGCCCGCTTCGGAGCGCGATCGGGCTGCTCAAGGCCCCTTCAGGGGAGGTGTGAAATCCCCCGAGGCCGGAGGCCGCCCTGCAGCTCGGGGCCCCTCTTCCAGCGGTCGCTGGCCATCCTCCCATCCACCGCCCGGGCTCCTCGCTGCAGCCCGCGGCCGCRGCCTGCTGCCGCGTTTCGTTCAAGAGCGGTAGCAGCCCCTGCAGAAGAGCCGTCCTGCCTCTCCGTCTGCTCTCGGGGAGGGAAGGGGCGAAACGGAGCATTCGGCAGGAGCAAGGGACCGCGCTGCCCCCGGGCGCTCCCGGCGCCRGGCTCAGCCCCGGGCTCGGGGACCAGCCCCGCCGCGGGGACGCCTGCGCCGCGCCGACGGCTGCGCTGCTGGCGGCCGCTTCTACGCCGCGCTTCAAAACCGGAGAGGGGCGTTCGGACCTATTTCCCTGGGTGTTTCAGTCCSGCTTGGCGCCGGCAAACCACCCTTCCCAACCAAACGTCGGCTCCTTTCGGCTCTGGGGAAAAGCGCAATCCCGGGGAAGCCCTGTCCAGCTGGACAGCAGGCATTTCTCTTTCTGTTAGTTCCGTGTTTTCTTCTCTGACTTGGAATGAGATAAAATCGTTGAATTTGTGCTGTCCCTTGTGCTATGGTTGTATATGAGCCAGGCAAGATTCTGCAAGCCCCGAGCACGGTCTCTCTTTTAACGAGCCTCATCTAAGCCAAAATAGAGGTGAGCAAAACTGGCGGTTATTTTTCACCAGAAAACGTAGGATTTTTTTCCCCAATATCCCCTGTGAAAAAGTTCTTTCTTCAACAAATAGAAAGCAAAAAAATTCTATGTAACCCATTAAAACCATTCCAGAGGGGCTCAGGGGGCAGAATTATATAAAAAGCAAAGTTTAAAGGAAAGAAGGGGGTTTTTTTTCTATAAAACCAAATGTTTGGGGGTGAAAAGCCATGTTTCTCTAGAGAGAAACGTTTTGGCA
>NW_028186083.1:985203-1006117 GCF_003343005.1 Rhea americana
CCGAGCCGCTCGCGGTCGCTGCCGTCCGCCCCGGCCCTGCAAGCCCCCGGCGCGTCCCTCGCGGGGCCGCCTGTCTCCCCGGTGCCTGCCACCTCCGGTTTGCGTCCGGGGAGCCGCTGGATTGGGAGGAGGGGAGAGGATGACCAGGGCTTTCCGACCTTTTCTCCTTCAATTTCGTTCCTCTCTTCTCCCAGGGAAAGGTGGCAATCACGCTACGCAGAACTGACAAACTCATCTCGGTGTCGCACCGTCACACGTACAATAGCCGTGTCACTCGGCATCAGGCGAGGGGAGGCGGTGACGGGACCGCAGCCCCGCCGGGGCTCTCCGCCGCTCGCCGGCGCCGCGCTCCGGGCGCTCTCGGCGCGCTRTCGGGCAGCGAGCGGATCTGGGGCGGCGCGCGGGCTCCGGCGCGGGCTCGTCCCGTCCCACCCGGGGGCGGGAGACGGGACAGCGATTCCTGTGCCACCAAGGGTGGTTTTAGCATCGACCTAAGCGAGCCCCGTGCCGACCCAAGCGCAAAAAGCCGAGCCGCGGCCCGTCCGCAGCTCCGTGCCCGTTTGCAGACCGCCCCGACGGCCCCGCGCGAGGACGTTGCGCTGGCGCCGGCGGCGCAGTCTCAGAAGAATAGAGCAAAACACAAAACCGCTCCAAAGAACCAAGGGCAGGAGCAGCATCGCTCCAGTCAGCTGTACCTCGTCCCACACGGGATGGGCTTTGGCGGGACGGCGCGCTCCTCGGCGGCGCGGTGCACCCTGGCTCCTTAATACTCGAACGGAAACGCACACGGGGGCAGGCGGGCAGCGGAGAGAAGCAGGGGAGGAGGCTGCGCACAGAGAGCTCTTTCTGCAGAAAACTCCCTTTTTCGAGGGTAGGAGGGATATTAGATGGTAACAGCAAGAGCACAGATTTTTGCGCTCCTATAAATCATTATTACTAGAATGTCCCCAAGGGGATGAGAAGCCTGAATCAGTTACATGCGCACACACACATGCAATGCCAAACTTTCCTGTGGAGAGAGAAAGAGAAAGAAAGAGAAAAGGAGAGTAAACTAAAGAAGCAAAAGGAGAAAAAATAAGAGACAGGAAGAGAGGGAGAAGAAGGAAGAAAGCAAAAGAAGAAAGGGAAGAATGAACAGAAGGGAATGAATGAACTTTGGAGGCAATTTATAATTCCCTTCACCTACATCATGAATTGAACATGCAGAAAAAAAAAAAAAAGAAAAAGAGGAAAAGAAAGGAAAAAGAGGGAGGGAGGAAGGAAGGGGAAAATATTCCGCCCAGCATGCAGATTATCATTTGAAAAGATTCTGTTGCTATGTTTTTGTCCCTGGGTGATGAAAATGAAATTGTCTGATGTGTGCGCCGTGTTAGATTTACCTTTGCAGGGTTCACCCACAATCAGTGGAGAGGGGTCACGCCACAATATGTCATCTCACAGCTCCATCACACCAACTCCAATTTACACGAGGAGGTATTATGCATTTCAAAGGAACCCCCCGCGCGTGGCTCTTGTTACTGATCTCTATCGCCGCTCAGCTGAGGGAAGATTAGTTCTGCTGCAAGGGCAACGAGACTTATTTGTTTATGATGATATTCTCCTTAAAGACGCACTATTCCTTTTTTTAATGTCTAATTTAAAGTGTGCATTGAAGGGTTTGGGGAGGCGAGGGGACGTAAAAGGTRAGAGAATTCTGCTCCCTCCCATAAGGAAACCTAATAGTCTGAGTCTCCCATGCATCCTGCTCATTAAAAAAAAAAAATCTCCATTTAAATGCAAATTTGCGTTTTAGCTGGGGACTCCCCCAAAAGCTTCTCTCGAAAGCACCGGGGAAATAGGATTCGGGAAGCTAAAATGGCCGACGGCAGTCGAGCGCCCGCGCAGAGCGCTCCCCGGCCGAGCGCGGGAGGCTCCCGGCGCGGCCGGCCGCGGGCTCTGCGCCCGCCCCGGCGCTCCCCACCGCGCTGCAAAAAACCGCCGGCTCGGCGCGCGTTCTGCCGGAATTACCGCATAAAGATTGGCAGCCGCCCCACGGCGGAGCCGGCACCGGCACCGCGGCGAGCCTCGCTCCCGGCAGGAGCCGCGCGGCGCCCACGGCCCCCGTCGCGCCCGGTTATTTGAGCTTCTCCGCATTTTGCCCGAGTTGGGAGCCGCCACGGCCCCGCCGCCGCCGCCCTTCCCTCTCCCCGCCGCGCTCCTCGTGGGCGCTCGAACGCCACGGGCGAAAACAGTCCGGTGAATCAGGCTGGTAACACCCGCGGGAAAACACCTTACGGTATGATACTGCAGCCTGGTTTCAAAATTGGATTTTGCCAAGAGGAAATGCAGTTTATTATAAAACACGTTTTCTTTTAATTTAATTATATAATCTTTGGCTTCAGAAAAGGGATGCTTAAATCAGMCCCGTTTAATTTGCAAGTGTATTCACCCATCACCTAGGGCAAATTGYTTTAAATTAGCAGGTGACTACATAAGTTCTAGATACGTGTCAGACAAAATTTTATCTGCCAGCTCTGCGTACAAGACYGTCTGCATCAGCAGCGCCGCAGCTGGAATCGAGGGGACCAAGGGGCAACTTCCAGGAGCGGCGCTCGCTCTGSTCTCGGCGATACCGCTACGGCACCGGAGCTGGGACTTCCTCCCCCTCCCTCACCTCTGTTAGCATTTCGCCAGATCGGTCCACCACGCTGCTTTGCTGCTAAACGAGCGGCGAGAGGAGGCCGCCGCGGCGCCGCGAGCTCGGCTCCTCGCTGCCCGGCGGGACGGCCCGCCCGGCACTCCGCCGTCCTGGGCGAGGGGTTCGACCGGCACGTCTGGACGCACGTGCGATCGCGCCGACCTGTACGGGGAACCGACAAATAAACGTACCGAACGGTTTCAACAGGTGCTGCCCGCCTGCCCACCCGCCCTCCGCCGCTTCGGGGTCCTCCCCGCGGCGCCTCGCGGGGCAATTCGGAGAGGCGCCGAGCCCTCCGGCGCCCGGGCCGGCCCCGAGCGGCCGCCGAGAGGCAGGCGGAGTCCAAGCGCTACGAAAACACGTGATCTCAGCAAATAAACATTACAAGGGGCTGTTTCAAATCTTTGTAGTAGCAAATCTCAGCACTTAACTAGTAATGCAATAAGTCCTATCAAGAGCACGCTGAAAGGTGGAATAAATTTCACGGAGAACAATGCTGGTGATGTATGCATATGACCAACGTACAATAAAACTGTAGAATGGGAGGAAAAAAATGCATACAGTCAATACAATAAAATCAGCACAAATATAGGCTGTGTAAGCAAATAAATCTAACAATCCAAATATTTTACAACACGCTCACACGCGGAACATTTTTTTTCCCCCCAGAAATCTTAGGGTAAAAAAAAAAAAAAACAGACTGTTTTGCATCTTAGTGTATTGTAAAGGCATCAGCGGCTGTCTGCACAAATTACCATTCATCTCGGCGTTGTTGTGGAAATTTTCAAGGGATTTGCAGTAATTATATGACAAAATGCTTGCAAATCTCACTCATTGCTGAATAGAAACACACGGGTCAAAGATTGAACACTCTCAGCTTGGTAATTTGTAAATGTCAATCAGGCTGGGGGCCACGGGAGGCGCGAGGCAGACGCGGTGAAAGGCAGAGCGATTCCGTGGCAACCAGAAAAAGGCTTTTCAGCACAGATTATAAAAGGCATGGGATAGTTTTACTTTCCAGCTTTTTTTTTTTTTTTTTTTTTTTTTTTAAACAAACTGATCACCTTGCACCAGGAGGAGGAGGCAAAGGGGGGGGAGCGGTAGGAGGAGGGAAGTAAAGAAAGGAAGGAAAAACAGTTTAAATAAAACTGGTGAGATTAAATTAACTGATACATACATTCGCAGAGGTAGATCGTTTGCTCTGTAATAAATATGGACTCCTATCTTCCCTTCGCCAAGACAGCAAGGAAAGCAAAATAAAATTAAAAGATATAACAATAAAAATTATAAATGCATTGCAGTCCTGCCGACCAGCGGCTCGTAATGAAGGCTGCTGCGGAGTTTGTTAGCGCGTTATCAATCCAGATCAGGAATTGGTAGAGGAGTCGAGGTGAGGGGGCTTCGGAGCGCGCCGGCCCCCTCCCCGCCAAACCCGCCCGCGGGCGGTGGAGGGCTGCTCCGCACTGCCGGGGGGGATTTTTCTTTTTTTCTTTTTTTCTTTTTTTTTTTTAAGCCAATTTTCATCAGTTTCCATTTTCCAGGAAGTGGGATCGGGAATTGAATTGTTCCAAACCGCACTAAAGAAATAAATCCCGACGTCTCCCACTCCGCAGGGGCCCCAGCGAAGCGACCCGACAGCTCTCCAGGCGAGAGGAGCCTCGTCCCCCCTGCCGGGCTCGGACCCCCCAGCTGGGCTCGGACCCCCCAGCYGGGCTYGGTCCCGCATGGTTGTGGCCGCCGGGACCGTGGCGCTCGCTCTCGGGGCCTGGCTTGTCCTGCAGCGCTAAGAAAAATGACATTTTTGCTTAAAACCGATGATGTTTGGGGGCTCCTGAGCTGATTTCCTTTAGTTTTTGTTAAAAAACAAAACAAAACCCAACCCAACGCATTGCTATTTTTGTCTCAGCGACCAGTTTTGGTGCCGAGGAGCCGCCCCAGGAGAGCCGCGAGCAAACRTCGGGAAAAGCCTCGGAGCCGCCGCCGCTGCCGCCCGCCCACCGCCCACCGGCCGCGGGATTCCCGGGCTCCGTCGCGGTTCAAGGTCCCGCCGGGGCCGGCGCTTTGCGTAGCCCGGGGCCCCGGGAGACGTTTCCGCTCCTGCCCCGGGAGCTCCCGGCACCTCGGGGCGCCCCGCGATCGCCGAGGGAAGCAGAAGTCGGTATTTAAGCACCGGCACGCGCGTCCCCGCCGGAGCCGCGGCTCGGCGCCCGGCCGCCGCTGCCGCCTCCTGCCTCCACGGCAGGGACCCCTCCGGCGAAGCCCGAGATCCGCCCCGACGGCTCGGCACGGCGCCGCCTGCGCCCGCAGCCGCCTTTAACGAATCCGAGAAAAATTATGAAGTACCATAAAGCCACAAGTATCATAAAAAGTATAATAAAATTGAGAAAAGCTATTAAGTTATAAATACAACCAATACATGCAACATCACTCAGATGGCCGAGACCAGCCATAAAATAAAGTCATTTTAAAGCTCYGTTGCACAGGTTACCCAGTCCCCGAAGTCACCAGCCGGCCCGGACGGGGCTCTGCACCGCCGCCCCTCGCCCACCCCGTCCCTAAGCCCCCGCAGAAACGCTCGCCGGAGCTGGCTCACCGCGTGGGAATGGCACAGAGCAAGAGGGTTTGGTGGATAAGGAAAGAAAAAGAAACAAAAATAACCCCCAAGCCCCCCAAAGCCAGGGATTTGGAAACTCCACGCTCGCCCACGAGGTGAAAACTTTAAATGAAGCCACGAAGCTTCACTCACCGAGCTCCCGACCACCGCGAAACAACTTCTCGTCCTTATTTACTCCAAAAGTCCTGCACGTTATGAATATTCATTGGAATAATTAAAAACACCATTCGCAGCCCATTATGTTTAGTGTTTGCCCAATAAAAACAAACAAGTTAATGATGATGTGCAATAGGGGAATTTAACGCTATTTCACCTATATACGAGCTAAAAGTTGAGCTTCCCCTTCCAGCCTAGTCAATTTACTGAAAATAAGTAACCRCCGTAAAAATATCCGGTGGGCTGTAAGTCAGAGGTACAGGCCTCGATATATTTGTCTCCTGTCCTTTTTTTGCTGAATTTCTCTTTTCATTTTTGGCTACAGCATTAGAGAAAAATCAAGGCGTGATTTTTTTTTCCTCCAAGAATCATTAAGGCGATGGATAGCGCGACGGCTTCGCGGAGAGAGGGCAGGTAAGACGGAGAAAACGGCCTGAGAAACCTCGTTACGACCCAAAGGTCGTTAGAAAACACATTTACCTAAGGCTGTACCCCAGCGAGAAAACCTCTTAAAGAAAACTGTAATTCATGCACGCGCGTTTCCCCAGGAAAAGGGGGCCGAGAGCGCCGGAGGCGGCGTCACGAGCTCCCCTGGAAGGTGCTGCYGAAGCCGGAGGCTTTTCTCGCATATTAATGCTGTTTCACGAAGATATAACAGCAAACTATTAGCTGTTATATCCACAAATACACACCCAACCGGCACGGAAAGGACCGGCACAAATCAGGAAAGTTTACGAGGAGAACTTGCATTAATTTTACCCTTTATAGGCACTAAACCTCAGCTGCTGCGTCACCGGCCGCCGCTCGGCTCCRAAGGGGTTTTTAGCAGGCGGGGAGCGGCCGCGCAGCCCCTGCCGGGACCGACGGGCTCTTCCGCGCGCCGCCACCGCGGGAAGGCGCCGCCGGCAGCACCGGCACCAGCACCGGCACCGGCGCGACGGGCTGCTTCCGAGCCGCGGCCCCTGCGCCGCCCGCCTCCGTCGCGTTCAGCTTGAACGCCGAGCAAAAGCAGGCACCGCCGGGTCAGAAAAACATCGCGGAGCAAAATGCCCGGCTGCAAGGGAAAGTGATATTAAAGATACAAAGCCGGGGAAAAAATTTAAAAAGGCAGAGAGAAAGATGGGGAAAAAACCGCATGCACCAGCACAGGGCTTATATATAGTCTCGCACTGATTAAACAGAATCGACTTGGCTACAGACTTGCGCTTGGTCCCAAGCATTAGAGAAATGTTATTTGCAGAATTGCCTGAAGTTTTATTTAATGCAATAAAAGCCCATTTCAGATGAGAATTAGTCCCGAGACAGACGACCGCRAAGGGCCCTCCGCGGGGTGCCAGGGGCTCGAAACACGCGGCGCCGGGAAGCCGGGAAGGGGCTGGGCGGGCGCTCGGGGTCCTCCCGCCGCGGGGGCACGAGACGAGCGGCCGGGAGAGGGTCCCGGCTAACACCCGCGTTAACGGCGCTCCGCAGCCCACSCCGGCGAAGGAGCTGTCCCGGCAGCGGAGCTCTACCGCGTGCCCAGGCTGCGCCTCGGCGGAGCGAGGCCGTTTGCTGAACTGCTCCGGGAGCAGAAACTAAAAGCAAACCCGCAAGCACCCCCAGCCACAGAAGAGCAAAGGAAAAAATAAAATCACRGGTATTACCTTTTTGGGGGCCTTTGCAGAAACACCTTCTGTTAACAGTACTATCAGCATTTAAGTAAGAAATTTTCTATTAATGGAGTTGCTATCATCCTTTAATAAGAAACTATTTCCAGGGTTCCCTCCAGCCTTAACCAAAAGGGGCTGCTGTTAATTTTATATATATAAACGTCCACTGGTTTTCTGTTTATTCCCTCCCAATTCTTTGCACCTTTTTAATGAAGTAAGGCAGCTCAGGGAAAACRAAGGCGAAGAGCAGGAGCTGGGCTCGCAGGAGGTGCCTCCGATCCGCCCTGTGAAACGCTGCGGGGAAAGAAGAGGGAAAGAAACCCAGCAGCCCTCAGCCAGCGCAGAGGGGCCTGCCGCAAGGCCAAGAGCAACCGCCTGCCGCGGTGTTCACGGCCCCCGGCGACGCTCGGGGAGGACGAGGCAAAGCGCCTGCAAAGCACCAGGTCCCGCGGGGAAGGGTGACGCGGGGCCCCGCGCCGCTCCGGCACGCTCAGGCTCCACCAGCAGCGATTTTCTGTTGTCTTCTGCACCTGCAAATTCACCTGCACGAACAAAACCGGGTTCGGGAGAGGAGGAACAGCGGCTTCGGGCGCACGGCGTGCCGAGGGGCGTTTACGAGACCAAATGTTGTCATCCCCGTAAATACGCGCGGGGAATAAAATACTGCCCAACAAATCCCTGCCGTTTTATCGGCTTCCCTGYGCTTTCGCTTAGTTCCCACAAACCAAGAATCAGATGGAAAACAGAAAGAAAACTGACAATTATTCTACAACTCCCTTTTTCAAATAAAATGACTTTTTACTTCTTGAATTAAGCTGTGAACGCGAGCACCAGTGCATTTCAGGTACTAATAGAAATTCTTTGCCTTTTTTTTTTAAAAAAAGGGCTGAGCACACACCCAAACACTGAATAACAGCAAAAAAGGTTGTCCTTAAAATCACACGCAAAAGGGCAAGGGGCGATTCAAAAGCAGCGCCTCCGGGCCCAAAATCGCGTCCACCCCGGCCCGGGCTCCGGCGCTGCCAGGGTGCTCGTGCTCCCGTGCTTCTCCCCGCTCACGGCCCGTCGCAGGGAGCCTCGTCCGCCCGCCGTGCCCGGCCCTCGCCGCCGCTCGCCTTCAGCGGAGCCGGCGCGGGAGCCGGGAGCAGCCCCTTCCCGCGGCCCCGCGCCCAGGAGCGGAGCTGCACCGGCGCCCGCCGCGGAGCCGGGGGGACAGCACATATTAAAGGTGTTAATGAGCACCTTATTTAAGCAGAGTATCACACGTGGAGCATTAATCACCTTGCAGTAAAAGCGTAATTAAGGAGTCACTCTGCCTTCTGGGGAAGGCTCGCTCGGAAGCTGGGGGAAAACGGTCTCTTTATTAACACAAATTATTTTATTTGGCTAAAGGTAATAATTCTAAGTGGGGTCAACGGGACTCATGCGCGAGCAACGCTCTCGCCCGGCCGGCGTTTCCACGGCGACCGAGCGGCTTCGCTCGCGGTCCGCGGTCCGGCACCGGCGCTGCGAGAAGCGGCGTCGCGGCGGGCACGGCCGCGGGGGCCCTGCAGAAAACCCCGTTTCGGCCCCGATTCGGCGGCGGGGACGGCAGCGCCACGCCGGCTCCAGCTCCGCGGGCTTTTCCCGGCAGTCCCCGCCGCACCGCAGAGCCGCCAGCAAAGCCCAGGAAAACGCTGCCGGACGCTCCGCGGCTCCCGCCGAGCCGCTGCAGCCGTAGGGGGGTCTCAGCCGCGGCGGGCCGCCTCCCCGCCAGCATCCGTTACGAACCGGGAACGGCCTATTTAAAAATACGTCCGATTTGCTAAAAGCAGAGGAGTAAGAGCCCCGAGCAGGGCGCGCGGCCCCTTCCCGGCGCGCGGCCGGGCCCACGTAGCCTGCCAGCACCGCGCCGGGACTTGCCGGGCGCCGGGATTTCGCCGGGCGCGGGAAGCCAAAGCCGGGCCCTACTCAGTCGCCGATGCTAACTCTGTCATTCTCTCCCAACTGGTCTGCTGTACATTTTGGAGTTTAATTGCACCTTGTTCTTCATTTAAACGTCACCGCGCGCATATATTTTCTCATTCTTTAGTAAATTTGAGAAAAATTTTACATTAATGTAGATTATCTTTAGATTTTTGTAATCAACACAACTGAACTGTCTTTGGCCTAAATATTTCTCCTTATCCTATAAATCCGCGCGGTCCCTCGGAGCCGCCTCTCCCYGGCGGAGGGTTTCTCGCGCGCTTGCCCCGGGGCCCTGCAACGAGCCGCCGTGGAGGGCGAGCTGCGTCGTGCGACCCGCGGCGCCCGAGCGCGCTCCTGGGCGCCCGCGCCGCCGCGCGGCCCTCCCGCCTTTGGGCTTTCGTTTCGGTTCTTGATGACGTTTCTAAGGATCTGCAGGAACCTCCGGAAAGCAAATCCCGTGCGCAGGGGCGCCGCGGGGCCGGGGCGCCCGCCAAAGCCACGCAAAGCCCCGCGGGGCCGCCGAGGGCCGACCCCATGCCCACCACGGCTGGCAACCCTGGGGTCGGATTTACCCAGAGAAAGGATAAAAGCCGGCGGCAGAGGGAACGCGCTCGGCCGCCCTGCAGCGCCGCGGGGACCCCTCGCAGGGGCCGCGTCCGGCTCCCAGCGCCCCGATTCGGAGCTATTCAATATATTGACGCACAAGCAGAAGCTGTTGCTGGAGCCGCAGCCCGGGCGCCTGCACTGGAAATCCCAGGTCTGGCTGGAAAAGACGGAAGAGGAGGGGAGGGAAAAACAAAAACCCCAATGCACAAAGCTGCAAGCTCCTACCTGGCCCTTAAGGGGAGGCTCGTGGCACAGATATCCCCCGCTCGCTACCGACAGAGAGAAATAAGTCAGTCTAGGAAATTCTGGGGTGCTCCGGGGCCGTGCGTGTCCGGGGCGAGGGAGCCGCTCGTTTCTGCAAGAGGAGACTGCGGCCAAATGAGACGGGAAGGAAAGGAGAGGGGAAAAGCAGCAGGGAAAAGATAAAAAAAAATCAAGGAGCACTCGGAAAGTGTATTAGAAGCAAATTTGGGCTCCAGCGCGGGGCGAGAATTAGCCGTAATTAATTCCAGCGCCTGGCGCATCCGCCCRGCTTGGCGTTGCCGGCCGTGGGGTGAGCACGGCGCCCGGCCGCCGACGTTTGGGGCTCTTTTTTGGAATTTTACCCTTTAACCTTGAAAATTAACCTAAACCACAGGCTGCTGCACACATGACTTACTAAAATAAATTGCATCCTTAATTACGAGCACCCTCCGCTCCCCGGCGCTCCAGGCCACGCCGGATCAGCGGACACCTCCCCCTTCTAATGAGCAGTTATTGAACACGCGAACAACAATCAACACTAATTAAATACTCAGCGGCTGAGAGGAGACAGTGTTTATCCAAAAAATGCAAGAAGAGGGGCACGCATCTTGTTTTCTATAATTAGTTAACAATATTCCCCAGGCAGTCTCGGAAATCGAACTCGGATTTATTCACATCTGTTTCGCGCACACGGGCGGAAGACGCCCCGCTTCGGTAACCCCAGAGCCTTACCGCAGCGCTCGGCCGGGGCCGCAGGCCGCGCTCGCCCCGCGCCGCGGCGGGACGCAGGACGCCGTCCCGGGCGAGCGCCGCGCTGCGCTGCGCCGCGCTGCTTGGAGCAGCCCCCGACCAGGAACTGGGGCCAAAGCCTGGCTGGTGCATGTGAGCGTAGCGCAGGGACRGGGGAAGCCGCGCGACGCCGGCGGAAGCACTAATTGCTGGAGAACCTCAGGAAATCCTGWCCGGCTCTGAGCCCTTACGTCCACCCCGGCTGTGCACCCACGTGGACTCAGGGCACTGCTGCACCCGCGCCGACCCGGCACGGCCTCCAAACCAGCACCCAATTTCTAAGCTGAAAGCCCTCGTTCCCGTGGCTGGGGCACAAAGGGAGGGCGCTTGGGTCTCGCAGACGCCCCCGCCGCCTCCGGACCCCGTCGCCGGCGGGCAGCAGCCGCTCGTTCCCGCCGCAGCCCCCGCCAGCCCCATCCAGCGGTCAATACCCGAGCGCAGGGCGAGCGCCACCAGCCCGATCAATAGGCAGCAGCCGCTGCCGAGGGCCCTGCTGGGCGCTGCTCTGCGGCTCGCGCGCCTCGGCCGAACACAAACCCCGCTTAACGCGCCCGTAGCCAGCGCAAAACCAAGGCCGAATGGCCGGGAGCAAGCAGGGCCATCAGAAAACCTTTTAATACCTTGACGGCGCCAGCAACGCCGGCAAAAGGCAAGCGCGGCGACTCGAGGCTCGGCATCRCCTCGACGGGCGGGCGCTTGCTGCAGCACATCCGTCTCCCCCGCTGCCACGTTTCATCCGTTGCCTCCGACACCGCTAACGATGTACAAGCTGCAGGAACAGAATACACTGGAAAAAACAAATTAAACTTGAGGCTGGCTGAGTGGCGGCTAAGGGCTCCRCGTCCTGCACGCGAGAGGTCCTTGCCGGGTACCTTCTCTTTGTCCGGAGGTTTCAGTTACTTCGATCCTCCAGGGAGAAAGCTCGCTGCAAAACAGCATTTGACTTGTCTTGGCAAGTTTGGAGGTTACAGTAAGTGGCAAGTGGTACTTTCAAGGCATTTTCCATCTGAGGGATCTCAGACCACTTTTATTAAGACCAAGAGTTAACCAGTGCTGCACACCTATGAGACAGGGAAGGATTACTACCCTCCTTTCATGGACAGGACTCACAGGCAGGGAGACGGGGGAAAAAAGTGGAGCACCTTGCCCAAGGTAACACAACAGAGCTACAAACTTCCTGGACCACCTCACTCCTGAGCAAAAGACCTGTTTCAAGAGTAAATTAAAGGCCTGAAATCTAATGCTCATTCACAGCCCTCCACTTTAAATAAAACCTGGTGAGCAGGGAAGAGGCAACATCTCTACACGGCAAGCAGCAGACCCGCGCCTGGACTTGAAGCTGGTTATTGGMGAAAACGTTTCCTTTCTCTCCCCTTTAGAGCCTCAGTCCAGCCAGAGCTGCTTTCCACCCGCCGAAGGCCGAGCAACGGCACTCCGCAGGGAACCTAAAGCATCCCAGATTCTCCCCTTTTCCTCCCTTTGCTCTTGCCCGAGGCCCACGTGCCGGTCTGCAGTTTGGACAGCAGCACAAGCCGGGAAGTTTGCAGCACGGACACCGCCCGGGCTTGCGGCTTCAGCATGACAGATTTCTATAATCGGGATTCAGAAATAAATACATCGCCCTTGCATTCCACGGTGATAGATCCTAAATACCTACAATATTTCTGGTAGTAAACAATCTCCAAGACTCATTTCTTAGAGCAGCAGCAGATGGTCAAGAGCATTTCCTGAAATTGAATATTATAATGAATTTAGGATCAGAAAAATTTACATAATAATCTGTTTTAGATTCTGATAGTGAAGAAACCTATACAGAAACTGCTTCTTTTCAGCTATTTGAATTAAAGTATAAATCTTCAAGTACTTTAATTATAAACAAACTCTTCTCTCTTCCAGACCCATGAAAGAAATTGAAAAATTAACTACCCGGTACAGCTCAAGGCCACATGTCATGCTTAATTCATCTATGAGTTTGCCTCTTGTGACCCACGGACTGGGCTCGCCAAAGAGCGAGCGACTGGAAGGAGACAGCCACGGGCCGCGCGTGGCGGGACTCAGACGGGGTCCGGCCGGGTGCRCTCGATTCCACTCGGAACTTAACTAATCCCGCCAGACCGCCCGTGGGCGTAAGGAAGAGCAAGATCCTGCACGCAGGCGTCCCCCCGCTCCCCGAGCCGCCCGCGGAGGAGAAGGGCTCTCACGCTGGCGTAGGGCAGGGTTTGGGCCACCTCTCCAGCCACCTGGGGAATCCCAAATCTCCTTAATACCCAGGGGCAGGGAGGAGCCTCCCGGCACCTGCGTTTCCTGCGACGCGCGGAGGAACCGCACACGGACAGAGCGGAGACCCGGCGCAACAGGAGCAGCACAGCCAGGGGGACGAGGCAGCTCTGCCGAGGCGTTCCCAGGCCGTGGGAGTCCCGAGGTCCTTAGCAGCAGCAGGATGGCACCCGGGAGCTGGGAAGCCGGGCAGGACGTTGCCGTGAAAACCGCCAGGTGCAGACGGACGGAGAAGCGGGAGCGGCGGGGAGAGAYGCTGCCTTCCTCCCAGGCGAGGCTGCCACAACACACGGGGAAATTTTATTTTAAATCCTACTCCTTTGAGATGCACTGGGCCTTTCCTTCTAGAAAAGCAAATATTTAGCCTAGATAAAAAACTCCGAGAGCCTATTCCCTAGGTAATACTAGTAACTAAAATAATCACATTCACTTTGCTGGTTTAATTTTATATTTCCATTCCTACCTTATCTTTTTTCTGCAAGCATCATTAAACCACACCATAACAAAAATACATGAACTGTTATTCTTTCAAGAAAAGCCATAAACCACCTCAAAGCTTTTCAAGTTTATTCTTATCTCGTACATCTTCCTCTGGTTCTTTTTTTTTTTTCCCTTCATGCATTTCAGGAAGGTAGTTTTCCCTAATGTTAAGAATAGTTGCATTGAAAATGAGATGCTGCCTCTGAAAAACCCCTCTGGAGGATTAAATAAGTAAAATATAGCCAGAAAATAAACTGGAACCTCATTAAAATAATTTTGCAAGAAGAAATCCTACTTTACAATAGGTTTTCAATATCACTTAGAAAATTCTTAGAGTCATATATACATGTTCTTAATTCAGGACCTTCCATTAAAAAAGACATTACAGAGGAACTGAAAGGCCATTTAGTACCCTTGTTTATATAAAAATGCATATTAGGCACAGATGCAATCTAAAGCAAAAGACTTGTGATATAGTTTGAATAAGCCCTGCCTTGCTGGAAGGTGCTAATGAGGCCAGGCAAAGCTGCGAACGCGCTGACAGACACCGCCGCCGCATTCATTCTGCTGGGTAACGCAGATCTCACACATCCCCCCTCGCTTTTAACTCTTGTAATGCTTGCCGACTCGCCTCCGGGATATCGATTCGCCTCCGGGATATCAGGGGGAAAACGCCGGGCAGGGGGGTTGTTTTAGTTTTTGGTTTGGCTTTTTCACGACTTGGCTCCATCCTCTGCGCGTAGGCACGGGGCSAGCGGGGCCAGCGGTACTCGCGCTCCAGGCACGACCCCCGGCGGAAAAGGGGGAACTTCCCTCGCTGCAACTACACGACAGCTGCATCCAACGTCCGACACAGTCCCGTTTCTTAACCTAAGGCACGCTGCCCAGCACGCCCAAGGACGCGTCAGCGCGCTCCAAGGCGCCCCGGGGGCCKCACAGCGCAGCGCGAGGCTGCCCCGGAGGAACGTGCGGCTCTTCCCGAGTCTCCAGCCCCGGCGAGTAAGGTCCTACCTGGAGGAGACCCTGCCGCGGCCGGGCTGAGCGCTGCTCTGCGACGGCSGGCGTCCAAGGGAACCGCTCCCAGCCCGCAGAGAGCCTCGGAAACGGGGAGGAAAAGGCAYGTTCACAGCCACAGCTTTCACACGGGGAAAAGCAGTTGCGGTTTTGGATGATGGAAAGAGGAGAGGAGAGAAAGTGTTATTTTACTATTCATTTGTTCCTGCAAAGAGAAGCATGCAGTGATTGCTCCCATAATTAATTAAACATTGCAGTCATTCTAACGATTTATACAAACATCGCTGCAGAAAGGGCCCGCGGCAAAGCCTGCCGGGGACGGCGTTCGGTGCTCTTTGCAGTAACACCCTGCCAGGATGCCGAAACCCTCAAGTTTCAACATCCTTTACATTTTTTCTATCAACCTTCAAAAGACACCTTTAAAAAATTTTAAGGGGCGTTTGTACCAAACCGCAGCCCACATACCTTCCATGCTGCRCAAGTGGACTCAAAGCAAGACGCAATGGTGTCAGGGGACAGATCGCAGCACTGGTGTGACGTACAGGACCAGATTTTCAGATCTTCAAAGAAAACAGCTGAGCTATCACTTACTAAGCAGATGAGAAACACTGCTGATGTGGCAGCTTCTAAAACAGGCCAGTAAAAAAAAAAAAAGAAGAAGAAGAAGAAGAAGATTGGCAGGTTTAACTTTGCATCAATTCACAGCATATTGTTACATTTTAAAAGTATATAAAACTATTGATTACAAGCAAGTCAATTACTTTTGCCCATATTTAAAGTCCATGCAGCAGGCAAATCAGGAGTGATCACTAATACACGGACACCACGGCAGGGGCAGGAAAAGGAGGGCAAAACCCTCAGCGAGGAGGGAAGAACCCACCCGGGGAGGCTGGTCAGGCGGGAGCCCTGCGGAGCGCCCCGGGCGGCTCCCGCCCCGGAGAAGGCGGCCCCACAGCTGGTTTCTCACGTGCTTTGCAGGAGCGGGGAACAGCCCCGATTCTGGCCAGCAAGCGACATTTCCGTGCAGCTGCTTGCACGTAATTAAGAAACCTGTTAACTACGAGAAACCTCAAACAATGTTGTGCGTTAGGCGACGTGATTAGACGCAAACAACRTTCAGCGACGGGCAGCGTGCGACGCACCACGGGTTCCTCTAAGTTGTGGTACCGCAAGGTCCTACAGCGACGGCCATCCCAACGGCAAGCTCGGCAGCCACTGTGACTCCTGTTTAATATTAATAAGAATTCTAGGCACTTACAAAGCAACTTCCAGCTGAGGAGCATCCAAGTGTACTTACAAACACTTTATCTCCAGAGGTGTTAAAAAAGGGCCAAAGTGTAATTATCGTCCCTGTGAAAACATAATGAGAACTTCCTCAGCCTCCTCAAAATCCTCAGTCATCGTGAACTAGGCCCTCAAATAACTTTAACCATCCTGAAACCTGAAGCTCGAGTGAGGTTAAAACATCTTCCCTTGTAGCAAGATAACCTTGTAACCTCCCACGCAAAAACCCACCTGAAGCAACCACCACGCCGGGAAATTCCCCGGTGCTCGTGCTGCTGCAGAATTACTCAGATGCACGCATTGCGCATCGCAAAATGCCTCTGCAGTAAACAAAACCCAATCTTATACGTTATTTGGGTAGCAAGTTTTATAGAGAATAAATATCACACTTCAATTTCACGGTAACTTAAGAGGGTTTACTGGCAAATACCATGGCTTTTACATGGTTCTACCAATTACAGAGCAATTACATGTAACCTAGATCTGGAGGACATACAGTTGAGATAAAATATTCCTCTCTATGTTAAAAAGAAAAAGGCAGTTAATAAGAAAATACTTTTTTTAAAAAAATTAAAAACTCCTCCTATTAGGATCCACAATATTCCTGTATGACATTATTAAAACTCAACATCAATATAGAACTCAAAGCAAAACTGCCATTTCATTAACACATCAGTTGTGGGACAATCAATAAAAATTTACTTTAAACTGTACCATATGTCACTTCCAACAAAGTTTTATTATTCAGATTCATCAGTTTGTACCTCAACCCACCGTGCAATTAAATCCCATTTAGCAGCAGTGACCTTTTGATTTGAACTTGTCATTCCTGCAGCTGGTTTGGAGTTTAACAGCACTTTTAAATAAGGGAAACAAAACGCCTGCGCGCTCGCGGCGAGCGCGGCAAACCCGCCAGCGGGAAGCTCCCTGCGCGCTCTGCTCCCGCGTGCCCAACGGCAGAGGGGGGGAAAAGGCAAGGAAAAGAAAGAAGAGTAGCACAGGCACATTTTAACATGTTGTAGCATATTTGTAAACATCGTTAATCACGGATTAGCAGATGGTAATGTTAATTGCACCTGCGGAAGTAACAAGACCTCAAGGTTGATTACATTTACAAACTCGGATCGTCCCGGCGGCATCGCTCGCTCGGGCAGAGCCGGCGGCAGCGGCGACCAGCGCGCGGTATTTGCATCACRGCCCCTTTCTGAACCCGCCACGAGCAAACCGAGGCGGTTCGGCGCTCTCCCGCGAGCCCGAGCGCCGCCGGGCACCGCGTGGCCCGCGCGCSGCAGGGATCTCCTGGCGCTGCTTACCCCACCGGGAGCGGCTGCCACATCCGCCACGATGCTGTAATCGAACCCACGAGCAACGGCGTGGGAGCAGGGAGCCTCGGCTTGGCTCCCGGCTCGCTTTCTGCTCATCACCTGCGTCGGGCCAGAGAGCCCAAACCCGTCCTGTCCCGTCCCACCGGCGGCTCCCGCGCGCCCAGACAGACGCGCCAGCATGTTCCTCATCCAACACGGAGGAATAACCTGTGCAAAATTTAGCCGTTTCCATAGAAACTGAATTTTGGCCCAATTCTCAGAAACAGCCGTCACCGAAGGTGCGCTCTTGGTGAGCAAAACCGCTCTTCGGGGACTTCCCAAGCAGCTACCGCACGCAGGCTGAAGCACCTCCAGCATCGTGCGCAGGGGCAACACGCACTGTTGTATTTCCCTGCACCACGTAGATTTTTGTAGAGAGAAAAAAAAAAAAAAAAAAAAAAAACACTGCAATGAACCGATTACTGACTTTGATGTCAAAGGGAGACCAAAAAAAAAAGAAAGAAAAAAAAAAAAAAAAAAAAAAAAGCTATTCCCTGCCCCGGAGTGCCACAGGCTAGGTCTCAGGAAACCTTATTGGCACACAATTATGGATTTCATGGAACGGGATTTTTCAGTTGTGCTGGTAATCTGTTCACAAAACCTAAACTTAGGGCATGAGCTGAACTTCTGTTTAAATCAATTCTCACTTAAGTTGATTTTTGGGGATGAAAAGATTGGCATTCGTCCTCATCTGAGGATAAAAAGAGGTGCACAYAGCACATCTTCCGAACCAACAAGGACAAATATTTTGTCACTGTCTTTCAAGACACTTTGATTATTGAGAAGTCATTTTGGAAGGGCAATTACTAAACTTTAAAATCAATTTGGTAAATACGCTTCTGAAAGGAATCCATGACAAGCAGCAGGGAGAGTAGAACTGAATTTCAAATTACACACACACACTTTATTCATATCTAAATATCAAAGAGACCGTAWGTACAACAGAAGTAATCAGGAAGCATGTTTTGATCTTGCTGATGTACACAAAAAATGGCAACTAATGTYCTCCTTTATGATATAAAGCAGTGAGTTTTTTACAGTTACATTACAGGGGCGATTATAGTCAGGCTTAAGGCTAAAAATAATGAAAGACTATAAAAACTACATTCTAACATTTAAAAATACCCAGGAAATTAASTGGAGAAGCAGGCAATGATTCAATTAACGCATCGCGTTTATTCGATCGGGGGCAACCCGCGCAGCGCAAAGCTCGCTCTCGGAAGGTGCCACTCTGCCACGGTGCCCAGCGCCGCAGAGGGCCCCGGGGGCGCTCAGCGCCGAGCAGGATCRCGCAGAAGGTGCGGAGGGGGAAGCGGCTGCCGGGATTGCCCCCGCCTTCGCGCCCTCGAATCCGCCCGTCCTCCCGCGGCAAGAAACGCTAGGCGCAGTTCAGGGAGACGCACGGGGTGCTGCCCCGGCCCTCCCTCTCCACCGGCACCCCTCCAAACTCTGCTTGGACCGAGGGGCAGCTTCCCGGCTCCGCACAGCATCGCCACCGTGCCGCCGGGGTTCCCCCCTCTTCCCCGAGCTCCCGGAGAGCCCCCGCAGCGCCCCTGCCCAGGCACCGAGGGTTCCCGGGGAGACTTCGCTAAGGAACTAACGGCTACTACGTCCTTACTCACCGTCCTCGGGGAGACTTCGCTAAGGAACTAACGGCTACTACGTCCTTACTCACCGTCCTCGGCGCACGCTGGCAGCGCTCACCGCAGCCTGAGGGTGCGTGCCTTCCTTCTCGGCCGGCACAGAAGCAAAGTTAACGACGGGCCTCCTCTTACTAACCTACTGCACACGCTAAAGAAAAAAAGAAAAAGAAAAAAAGTGGGAGTTTAAAGGGGAGAAACTAGTTCTTACGAAGTCAGAAAAGCTAGATARATCTATATGCTTACCTGTAAGTCAAGAAACGGTCTTATTCTCATCCCTACTGTTCAAAAGGAAGAACTCAGCCTCAAATTCTCTTTTTCCTCCTGAAAATGAGCAAATCTAAACCACGGGCACCCTCTACCGGGGACACTCGAGGCTTCGCGAGGAGCTGCYGGGAGGAACAGCTCCCCAAGCCTCCACGCCCCCTCGCTTGTTCTAGTCAACGTCCAAAAAGACCAGTTCATCCCGTAAAACGTAAACGCTGCACGCCAGCCAGACAGGCATCGCGCCGCGCGGGCTACCGGACCTCTCGCAGCCGCGCAGCAAACAGCGCGCCCGCAAACGCGGCGCGCCGCRGCCCGGCTCGGCACGGACGCGGCCAGGAGCGCGAGCCGTGGGCTGTCTGCCTGTTTTCCGCGTTAGAGGCTGGAGGGGAAAACGCGGCTCAGGGTAACTGCTGCAGTGCCCWCCACCCTTCTCACCCACGGGCCGCAGTCACGAGCGCTCCACGCTCTGGAAAAGCGAAGCCAGCAAAACGCTGCCAAGGACCTCACACGAAAGCCAGCAGAGCGCTATTTATTCTTGTGCATCTACACCGAACTCCTGGAGGACCCCAGGTCCTTCCCCGGGCTGTACCGGTACGTGGGGAGCTGAGGTCCCGAGACACCCCCCCAGCTGCCCGTGCCAACGTCTCCAGCCGGGGGAGGGAAACGTGGCCAATTCACAGCCCGAAGGCCGCTGCAGAGCCAGGCGTCACCCCGTCCCCCGCGCGACAGCCCCCCTGCTCCCGCGCCGGGATGCAGGGAAGACGCACGGACTCGCTGCGGCCACGGAGCTGCGGGCCCGGCCGCAAAAAGCGCTGGCGTGACAAGCTCTGGCGCCATCTCTGCAGCAAGCGCCGGCCCAGAGCCCTCGGCAAGGCCGGCCAGGCCCTCCGCGTGACACATCTGAAAAACCTCCACATCCACAGACCAGCTTACAGACTTCATTTAGCTCAAAGGAAAGTCCTAATTAGTCACTCTGAGTGATTTACTTGTTCATTTGGAAGAGGAGGAGGGGGGAGACTAAGCTGAATTGTTTGAAATTATCCCTAAAGGGCACTGTAAATTAAGTGTTAATGAGGAATCCTATGCAAAGGGCCACAGTAGCTAAATAAAATAATTAAGGTGCTAAGTGATAACATTCATTTGGTTCTCAATAATTTAGCCAGCCTGGTTTTCAACCASGATATTTGCAAATGACATGGCCTTCATCATTCCCTGCACCCCACATACCATCAAGGGGGACAGCGGTGCTGGGGTGGCTCAGCTTCTACAGAATCAGGCCCASCAGGAAAAGGAAACTTTCTGGGACGAGAACAAGCTACTCACTCTCCTCCTCATCGGCAGCAAGYGCAGTACTGTTTCACTAATCATGCTCTGGATTTATGTATGACACAAAAAGGATTGATTCACGTCTACAACAAATCTTTACAGGGCTTTATTTCAATGGACTGCATTTTTCCCCACGTCAGCTCTGTTCTGACAGACTGTGTCCATCCTTCGGCATTTCACAATCAAATACAACACAGTATTTCCAGACACTCAAGCAGCAATACATAACAGAGGAACCACCTTGCTGCAAAGAGCTGGAGCCAGCTGCACAGTCACGCAGGGARCTCACCTGGCTTGGAGGATTTCTCTCTTGCTCCAGGCTAGTTTCCAGCCACATCAGCCCTTTGGCCAGCTCAGCCCTCTTGGTTGCCAGAAGGGCAGAGGGCCCAGGCACAGGGCATCCAGAGGCAGGTGGCAGCGGACGGGGCACAACTGCTTTCAGAGGCAGCACCAGCCAAACACCATCTCGCATTTACAGCCCAAAATCCTGTCTGCAGTCTGTGTGATGTACACAGCCCCCCATGTGACAAACACAAGGCTTACAGCCATCACTAGATAGTTTACTGGGGGAAAAAAAAAAA
>NW_028186083.1:1006152-1014062 GCF_003343005.1 Rhea americana
AAAAAAAAAAAAAAAAAAAACGAAGGATTTGGCTGGCTGCTTTCAAAGTCTAGCTTTGCCACATTCCTTACAACCTTTCCTCCAAAGAGGTGTAACCTAATGGAGTGCAGACGGTCTGAATTCAGTGCTGAGCCAGGGCCTGGGCGGTGCAGTTCATCAGCCAAGACAGAGCTCAGTTCAGTGGGTCTCTCCCTATCGCTTGCAGTGACAAAGACCCTGGAAGGAGTACTTCCATATCTATTCCAGCCGAACGTAATACCGAGCAGCTTCCCCCRTCAAAAGGTCTGGGCTGCATGGTTTCCACCACCTGCCAGCATAACATCAATCACCGTGCTTCCGTTTTTGGCTGCAGATGGAGTGCAGGAGAATACCTGTAGGAAAGGTGGGGGACTTTYAGCTGCAAGAAAAATCATTCTGAGGGCGTGGATGTTTGATTTTTAAATACAGGAATTTGGACTGTGAAATGTTTGTGCATAGGAACTGTTTTTACCAGTAGCAACAGAGACGTTCAGTGATTCAATCCCTGGGCAAAGTGCTCTTCCAGGGGGTACGACTAGCATCCGACGGCACAAGTGCTGCGTCTCCAGGGAAAGTCCATCACCTTCACTACCTGCAGAACAAAGAAACTGCTCAGGTTAGCTCACAGCAGCCGTCACATCCCTTTTTCACTTTCCCGAACATGGTTCCTGTTAATGCTCAGTCACAACTACATCCTGCTCTGCACAAGCCCACAAGTAACCTCACTAACTCCCACAGAGCACAAGAGTCAAGACCAACCAAAGATATCTCGCTTTCGCTTCCCAGCCCATTTCAACCGCCCTGGATCAGTTCTCTAGGTATCTGAAGTGTTTCTGAGGAATACCTGTGCAACACACCTGCACAGGGCATAAAGTGCAAAGCCTTGCAGCCTGAGTGTAAGGATCCCTCCGGCAAGCATCCCTCATCTCAGTGCACAGCTGCTTACACACACTGGCTGCTGCACAGGGAGAAGGCAGACAACAGGCCGGAGGCCTGATCTGGTCCAGCAAATCCTACATCCCTATCGATAGTGACGGGTTCAGCCTTTTCAGCACACAGTACCACCAGCTGGGTGCAACTTGTGAATGCAGACAGTTTAACCAGAGGCTTCAATTGATTAGTTGTTAAACCATCCAACAGCCCTGATATGTTTGGGCTGATACACTGGTGAAACAGAGTTGAAATCTATCCCAGGTCATTAGTAGTTGTTTGACTCACACTGTCACAAAGGGAAATGGAAAAGGAGAGGCTTTAAACAATCCTATGTGCAGACATGTGAAAATGCAGAAGCCCACAGACCTCCCAATCTGCTCAGTTCCCCGAAGATTTCTTTCACATTCATTACTTAGAGCTACAGAGACAGCTACATGGCTGCAAGAATACCCGGCTCGTTCGAAAGATGTGCTCACCCTCTGACAAAACAGACTCAGCATCCTGGGAGCCCAACGGTCCTCTCTGACTGCCATACCCTATCTGGGATTCCCTGCGGAATCCCAGACCAGTTCTGGTACCACACTACCAGGGCTTTCTGCCTTTGTGACCAATGCTGTTACCAAGGCCTCGCTCAGCCCACCTAAATTTAGAAAGTTACCTGATGTATAACAGCATACGCTGGTGCTTTAGGCACTTTCTGTGCCACTGGAGACTGGCTCCTCCACAAGGCAAACGAGGTCTTTGATTGCCCGAGTTGCCACAGATTTTTTCACTGATATCTACTTTTCTAGCAGCAAATGGCCTCCATACCTATAAATTTATCTGTCCAGATCCCTCCATCACCACAATGTAAAGAAGTAYTATTACTCACATTTCATAGACTGGAAGCTGAGGCCCAGCAAAAGGCTTTCCTGGCCTGATCTAACTGGCAACAGGTATTTTGTGCAAGCAAAAGAATGCTTTGGATGACACATTTTGCATCAGCTTCCCATGCGGAGATAGCTCTAAGGGCAAARGCACCCATAGGCTGGGGTAAATGAACCTTCAAAAAAACAAAATTTCATCTCAACCATTATTTTCTTACCAGTTTAAGCCAGCAGTGCRGAACAGGCCAGGGTGAGTTATCCAAGGTCACGCAGGAAGTCTGGGGTGACAAGGAGTCGAAGCCAGGCTTCCCACAGACCAGCCAGCCTCTTCACTGCTAGACTGTGGCTCTCCAGGGAGGCTCCAAGAAAAAAAAAATTCTTATCCTACTTTTTCCAGATTTAATAAAGTTTTACAACTTACAGCAATATTTGTCTCTTGAGTGTCTCAAAACCTCACTCTTGTGGGATTCCCCCACTGGGACAGTAGCTATTACTGGTGGTGCAACAGTTCCTGGAGCAACCCTCTTCTCCCCCTGATAAGGGTCTTAAAATTCCTAATAAAGGCAGCAATTTTGCTTCCAGCTTTTATAAAGCTTTTAATGGTTCTAGGTGCTTAAAATAATTAGCACCCATAAATTCAGGGCAAAAAGACCTGAAGAGTGACACATGGCAAGGAATGTTGACTGAATCTGATGAAATTCTAGTTTATACCGGTAAACAAAAACATTTGATACCTCTTTGACTTCAGTCTCATAGTTTTGTCTCTCACTGACACTGCACCTGAAATGCAGTCACACTYACTTATTTAGCAATGCTTACTCCCCTTCTCTTACTAGAGTACTATCCAGGATTTAGCCCGGCAGTTCAAAGGGCCTTGTAATGCGCTATCCTCCACCTTCACAAAGACTTGCYGTATTGGACCAGACTCAGGCTCCAACTACTCCACCTCCTCCAAGAAACCTTACCACACACTTTGCACAGCAGTGTATGAAAGCAGTGCATGAAAGCCTCTGAGTCCAGAGCTAGAATCTGGCCAAAATAATAGTACAGAAGGTTTCCTGTCCCATTTTCAATTAACACCAGTATAACAACTGCAGTTTTCAATACAGGATGAATCGAGGCAAAAGCAGGAGTCCCGACTGTTTGGAAAAATATGCAAAATGAGCATCTAGATAAAACCATCAATTCCATGAACAGCCTTAAAATCACAGCTAAAGCCTGAATACATAAGAACAACAAATTACCCAGAAACTCTTCTTGCGAGGACATCTAAGTGCTCCCAATCTGTTCCTCTTCACACAAAGCTTCCAGCCATAAGGGCAGCCAGCCTGCCTGTCACCTCAGGCAATGACTCCAGCGCAGACAACATTAAGCTGGGCTGTCCAAATCATTCTCTTTGCCAAACCAGTGAGAATGCCAGGAAGGTGAATTCAAGTCTACAAATGCTTAACTTACAAGACAATCTGTGCAATGCTAAGAAGCTCACTACCACGCTAATTCATCTCTGCTTCCCTGTTTGTGGCTGCAGGTACACTACATATTCAGATCTAGGATATTTCTTCAAAYAACCCCAGCATCAGATGACTATAACGTTCAATTTTCCTTTCAGTGAAGAGTTAGTGCTCAGCAGAGAGTTGAAATCATTACTGCTGCAAGGTCTGGGAGCTCTCCTCATGCATCTACCAATCAGCCTCCAATCTCCCTTGACAAAAGGATATTTGGACTTTTTCCTGGAGAAATCTCTCATAATTCAAGGTAACGACACAACTGTCACTTCCACTCTCCCTTCCTTTCTCTTGGTGTTATCATTGTTTCTGGGATGCATTTCTTTGTGGTCCATCAGCAGTGCTTCCAGACTCCCTGTTCCCTTTAAAACATAGCTCCACATATCTTGTAGAGATRCCAGATTTGCTGCACTGTCTTGTCAGTATTTCTAGGAGTTCAATAAACRTTTTAATTAAAGGAGTATCTTCTGAGCCAAGAAAACAGCAGCACAGGGCAGGATTACAGCCCCTCTATGGCTCACTGCCAAAATGACATTACTTCCAAGTGCAAAAGCTCGAACCAGCTGATGTGTCAAGCAACACGGAGTGGAGAGCCACAACGTGGCCACACAAGGCCACAAGCAGTTTTCATGGGTGAATTGCTTTCTCTAGCTCTCACAAGGCTATTACTCCCCTTCTCTTCACCTTCTAGGAGGTTGCACAACCCCAAACTCTATCTACAAAAGACAGCAGCCTTTGCAAGTCTCCTCTACATAAAGATGGAGGAGAAGCAAAAGGCCTTGGAGGAATCGCAGAGCTTATGTACTCAGGACCATGGCAAGAGACACTCATCGCAAAAACAGCACACAGGTCTGGTAGGGAAGAGATTAAACTTGCCCTTCCTGGTGGTACGGCAGCAGCCAGTATCTCCAACATCCTCCCAGGAACAAAATTCAGCCACTAGCTGGTATCTGTGCCACAAAGGCCAGTTGTGTTCAYACTCTCCCACAAAAACAGCTCAGCTTTCTCATTACAGATCTGAGCATAGAGGTATATTCCTGCTTTTAAAAGGAATCAAAACAGAGTAAAGATACGGCACAGTTCACCATTACAGCCTCAGCGGAGCAAGAACAAACGTGTGTCTCCTTGATACCTCACTCAGGCTTGTGRTTTGCCAATACCAAAAATCGAGGTTCAGGAATCCAGGACGGGATAAAGGCAGTGCAGCACATAATGCAAAACATGCTCTGYGGCTGGACTGACCCTGCCCCGCCCCTGAAAACTACCATCTAGTCCCTTTGCAGTTATTAAACTCCCTTGTTATCTGTGTGACCTGTTTCGCTCCTACAATCTCTACTGGAAAGCTCCCAGACTCCCCACTTTTTCTGGTTCTCTAYTTCATTTGCAGCCAGTTCTCAACAGTACTTCAGACTGAGCTTTTCTTTTTCAGACTAAAGTGCGATGACACCCAAGCAGTATGTAGCAGACCTGTAACTAGCTTTGGAGACAAACCATCACCCTGATCATTCACTCATATACACGCTTCCACCAAGCCCAGAGCTCTGTAAAGTGAAATACCTATTACTAAAATAATGGGTTTATTCCACTGAAATTCCAAGCAATCAATGACAGGAATATTTTCTGCAGCCTCAGTCCTGCTGACTGTTCCCACGACTTCCCAGCCTTCTGCAGTTTTAGCCTTTCAAAGAAACAGAAACGGAGACAAATGTTAAAAACAATTCCAATTTTTCAAGCTTTAAATTATATATATATATATATATATATTACACACACACACACACTTCTTCAAGATTTTCAGTTAAGATGACTAGCTTTTATGTCTGTTTATTAATATGCTCTGAATTTGTACCCCCCAAATCCTCCCAGTACCAGGACTCAAATCTTGCTTTAAGAAAAAAAAAAAAACAAACAAAAAGCGATTTTACTTCTGATACCTATTCCAGGTCAGCAAGCTAATGAACAGTAACTGAAAAGGTTTTTTTTTTGTTTGTTTGGGGTTTTTTTTTGCCAGTTTAACAACTCCAGGAGAGTTTTGCCAGGAAAGCATACAAAAAAAATAGCATTACATTAACATAAGGCTAATCCACAGAGCAATGCAGTGGGACTTTTCAAGTGCAGGCTCAGCCAGCAGAAGCCCACAGTAACATTTACAAACACAAGTGCACATTTTCAACCTTGGATGCCAACAAATCAGCTTGCACAAAAAGCAGGTCACTCAACACTCTCAGCCCCTCACATAACAAGAGAACCAGCTTCCCCTCTATCACCGTAGTAATAGGAGCCTTAATTATTTGTCTTGGATATCCACTTTAACAATAAAAAGAGCTACTGCTTCTTGCTAGCTTCATTTCCTGTGAAATTGGCACTTTTTACATCACATTACAGCAAATTTACACCAGCCAGGCAATGCCAAGGGTTAGGCCAGCGAATCTGGGTCCAATTAAACAAACTGCTGCAATGGCTCAAAATRTTAATAATTCAAGCTTTACAGTAACAAAGTGATTCTTCCAGCTGTTTCAATTTAATATCAATGTATTTTATATGCTTTTCAYTTCATCATCACCCAGAGCTCTGGCTGCCACAGACCTATTGCACAGCCAAAGACAGGTTTTCCTGTTTTTCCCTGTAAGCCTGAGGCTCAGCTGCAACTCCCTGCTTCCCTCCTGGCCAAGCACCAACGCTCACCCAGTCCCTCAGCCCTGTGCTGGGGCACAGGGGTAGCATTCAGCAGGTTCTCAGCCCAGCCAGCATCCAGGGGACCTCCACAAGGAGTTGAGCAGTCCCATGCTGCTGTAACAAGGGACATACGTGTCCTGCCAACACAAAACAAATTCTCTGGGTTTGTTGCAGTTTAAAGCATGTGCTTCTGTTTGTGTTCTCCCCTTTGCAGTAGCATTCTACACAAGACCCTACCTTACCTCATCTCAGAGCACAGGTACAAGGTGAAAAGATTCCCAGCCGTTCAGACCCAGCCCTGRCTTCTCCTTTCTCCTCTGCTCCAAAGGCTGCCCAGTGCTGCCATCGTGTGCCCAGGTCCCAGGCAGCTGCCTCCACTGTGTGTGAGGCAAGGCCGCCACAGGCAGCAGCGCCAACTCCAGTCTCCATGGATAGAAAAGGAGACAGGCCCTGTCTTACTGAGCTCGCAGTCGGAAAGCAGAAGACAGACGCAGCATTATCTTACTGTTTCCATCCTCCAGAAAAAGACCTGAAACACARGCCCTATCTAACCTGGCAGAACTGGATTGAGGGTGCATGTGTATCAGAGGTGGTCCTACAGCACAGACAACCGGTAACAAACAGGAATGCAGAACAGAAACACAGAAGCACTAGAAATACAAGGCGTACTCTTTCCGTTCCTCCTCCCCATTCAACACAAGCAATATTTGAGATTTCCCATATACGTGGATGCACTAAAATAAGGCTGAAAATAAAAACTGGATGGATGTACCTTCAGAAAACTCTGAAGATTATCTGTGCTGTAGAYATCAAAGACTTCCATAGCTCCAGAGCTAGCTTTGCTCACTGTTGGAGTCAAGGGGCAGCTAAAAAGGAATAAGAAAACAAAAAGTTCATGAGGGCAGAGAAAGAACACAATGAGAAATTTTATTTTCTATTTACTTCTTTTGCCTGCGTAATCCATTTCTGACTAGYTTGCAAATGGTCTCAATCACTGTAYGGATCCACTTTCCTATAGAGAATGGGAGGGCTCTGAAATTAACYCAGGAAAAAAGGTTGCAGCAGTTTTGTGCACAGTTGGACAAAGGCAAACAAGGCAAAGGTAGCAAAAGCAAAATGAATCCCCTTCCCCAAAACACATCCTTCTGTCTCTGCTTCTCGAGCTTGTTATGTATGCAGGGCCTGGTTTCTCACCAGCATGAAATACTGCTTCCCTCGGCCTCCCTATGGGGCGCAATGTGAAGTAACAACTGGCCACAGACAATTCCCGATCTCAGTCTTGGAAAGGGCTCCGAAGGAGCTGCCATGCAACGTGGGCTAGAAACCCCTTCGCAAGTTAGCAGGAAAAAAAGGGGGGGAAGCCTCGCACAGCGGGAGCAGCCCACCAGCCCCGTACCTGTTCGTCTGGCTCGTCACCACTCCGTCCACGCCGAGGAAGTACGCGGAGCGCAGCACTGCCCCCAGGTTCATGGGGTCCTGGATCCGCTCCAGCGCCAGCCAGATCACCTGGCGGCTCGGACCACCCTCCGCGCCCAAACCGGGCTCTTCGGCTTCCTCCACGCTCTTGCAGCGGAGAGGAGTGGCCTCTAAACAAACGCCCTGGTGGACCCGGCCCCTGCAAAGGGCGTTCAGCTCCCTCCCGGGGACGCGGAGCACCGGGACGCCGCGGGCCGCGGCCTGCAGGGCCAGCTCGCTGGCGGCGAGCCGCGGCGGGCCGCTGTGCGCCTTGAGGAAGAGCCTGAAGAAGGTTCTGCGGGCCCGGGCGAGCGCCAGGGCGCAGGGCGCGACCCCGAACAGGATCTCGGAGCCTCGGGCCCTCGGGAGGGGCGGCGGCTCCCGCCGCGGCCGCGGCCTCGCCGCGGCGGAGCCGCCCTCTCGCGCGCTCCCGCTGGGCGGCGCCGCGCCTTGGCGG
>NW_028186083.1:1014362-1071483 GCF_003343005.1 Rhea americana
ACAGGGCAGATGGTGGGGGGAACCAGGCGTGGAGGTGACACCAGGCCCGTGGGGAGGCAGAACCGGGCCCCGGGGTGACAGCAGCCCCGGGGGCGCTGCCCCAGCCACCGCTGCGTTTCTCCTCGCCGAGGTGGCCCCGGACGCGGGGGATTCCCAGGCCTATGCTCATGTCACCTTCTCACCTCTTTCTGCACATCCAGAAGGACTCAAATGTTGGGGTCCCCCTCCCCAGATCAGAGCTGAGATCAACCACCTGAGATCTGGCAGATAATGTGATTCCTGGAGGTGTAATTTTAAGGTAACCGATRACATTTATTACCTAATAAGACAGAAGTAATGCACAAGAGTAGGAAATAGCATGCTTTTAATTCTACAAATGYTTTCTACCTATTTACAAGATACCCAAAACATCTGCTCCAAATCCAGTAACAACACTTGCCAGCCAGTTAAGCTATTCATTACTCATTCACAAAACTTTTAATGGCAGCAAACCTGTGTTCAGGAATGCACAGCTGCAGGTGGACAAACTGAAAGCTGGCTGGGAAATAAAATGCCTTCGATTAACAACAAAAATCCGGCTTGCTTTGAAGGCAAGCATGGGAGACCGAGGGAGTTCAATACGCAAGTCCATGCAGCAATGCTGTCTCACCCCTGCGCGGTTCAGTCGAACCCAGCCTTGCCCGGTGGCCTACCTGGGGATTTYGGTGAACCCCTGTGCAGTGCTGCTCCCTTTGAACACAGACGGCGACACAGGTTATCTGCGAGACAACTGGGCGCTGTTCTGCTCTAGAAAGCAATTAGGGTTTTTCCCATGATGAGCCAAAATTGCATATTTCTGTTTAAACTCATCACAAAAGAAAAGTTTAGCTGTGAACGGTAAAAAGGCTGTTAGGTTTTAACACAAAAAGTATTTGCAAGTAAAGAACTACAGCATGCCTCTCTTTTAACTCTTTTATTTAACAATTAACAATTAGAAACCTATTGATAGATTACACAGTTTGCCCTCCTGTTTGGGGTTTTTAATGCCTCAGAGTGTGTTGCCAATCCTGTCTCATCCCAGGAAGATAGCTCAAAGTGCTGGCAGCTTAGGYGAGAGGCAGAGCAGCCAAGCAAGAGTGCCAACCTCCTCCACGGGCCGCACTCTGCGTGGGAAAGCAGCCAGAGGCAGGAGTTAAATGGCAGCAGGAATTATTTCCTAAAACAAACCACATTTGAGATGGAAAGATATATTGGATACAATTTCAGGGACAACATTTTATTTTATAGACTTGCAAAGGTTACAAATGTTGTTGGGGAAAATTCTGGCAGGGCTGCAGGTCAGCCAGGTTGTATCTGCAAGGAGTGACTAACCTGACTGGCCCTGTTGCAAGGCCTTGCATCTTAAGCAACTCTCCCTAAAGTCTCCTTCTACAGAGCAGAAAGATAAAATTGGGTCCTGCCTCAGCCATGCATTTCAACATCTGCTTAACCTTGCACACAGTTATGGCCACCAATTCCAGTGTTTCACCTGTGCTTCCCTCACCTTTGCCTATTCTTTTCCCAGCTCAGAATTCCCTAATTTCTCAACATATTTTTGGCCTTCAACTCCTAGTTCAGCCACCTTCTCTGGCATCTTGTTTTAAAAAGACAGCGCATACACACAGAGCACAGCTCGCCTGCTAAATTTCAGTGACAAGCTCCTKCAAAAGAAACCCTGGGGAAAAAAAAACAACAAAAACCCGAAAAMCACAGTGTTTTCGTATCAAGCCTAGCTGAACGACACAGGGGTGCTATAACAGCACATGCAAAAACAGCTGTGCTTGGACCTTTTCTAGCCAAGTGCCTCCAAGCTGAGCACTACAGTGGCACCGAGACAGAGGAGCTTTTCCAGGCGCTCTCCGCTGGGGTGAGGATTGCTGGCTGCGTGCAGACCTTGGTTGGCCGCTCCATTTGGGACATGATCTAGCTCGATGCCGCGGGTGAAACCCAGCCCTGTGCAGAGAACCCACACAAAGCCACTGCCTCGGCAAGGTGGAGGAGGGCACTGTGTTAGAGTAGTGTTAGACTTAGCCACAGGGAAGGAATTTCATTCACAGTGAATTAAGAGGCCAAATCCAGAAACAAGGCTGTTGTGTACTTGCTGGTAGGAACTAGCTGAGAGACAAAGAACAGACAGAAAACACCATGAGCATGTATTTATAAAGGAAAAAAAAAAGAAAAAAAAAAACCCGAGGGACAAACTGGTTTTGTTTTACCATTATTAAGGAATGTTTTACCAGCTTTCTCCTTGTATCCTACAGTTGTTCACCTTTGGCACAAGGAATRTATCACAAAATTTAATTAATAATAATACTTCATAACAACACTCAGCACTTACATAGCGCTTATCATAGTCAAAGTGCTTTACAAACAGTTTGTGAGTCCTCACAACACCCCTGTGAGGTAGGTAAGTATTATTATCCCCATTTTACAGATGGGGAAACTGAGGCAGAGAGGTAAAGTGACTTGCCCAAGGCTATTTAGGGAGTTGAAACTCATGACATAGTGGCCTGATTTTGCTCTCCCTTATGGTGGTATACCACAGATGGACTCCCATAAAGCTACAGTAGTGTCAGCAGAATGATCAAAATCAGGTTTTTCTGGATCCCAGTCTTCCACTCAGATCAATCGACTGTATCTGCTCCACCTAAAACAACAGGTCCACCTTCAGGAACACTACAGGAAATTCATAGCACAGCAGGAGTGAGTCTGCAATCTTAAGGCAAGGTGTACATTAACAGCTCCACAGATCCATATCAAGTTGGACTACCTGCAGATGCATCATTTGCCAGGCTGTAGGAGTCCAAATACAACAGCTCAAATGATCTCTCAGCTGTGCCTATATCAGCTATGGGGCTGATTCTCTTCTCCTTCAAGTTCGAGTAAATCCAGAGCAAATCAATGGGGCTGCAGCAGTGCAAGATTAGTATGATATCTGAACCAGACCTTTTACCTGCTGCTTTGTAGGTAAATGCCCCTATTAACATCTGTTCATTTTGGACAGCTTCGGCATGGTTCATTTCACTCACTCTCCCTTTCTCTCCCTCCCTCTCTCTCTCTTTCTCCCMAAATTTTTCTCTCTCATATAAACAAACTTTCAATATTTCCAACTCCTTAGTCACCAGCATTTAAACAGCACCATACATCTTTCTAAAACTGATCAATATTTCCAAAAAGTGTCAATGCATGCAAATATCAAACGTACAAAAACATCAAGAGTGCTGGGACATGATACCAAGGATAGAGGTGATTACAAGACAGCACACAATTTTTATTAAAAATATCAAAGAACTCACTCGTACTGTAACTATGCCACTTAGATGATCACACTCTAACCTGCAAAAATACAGGTACTTACTCCTTCAACTATCTACCTACATACCTAGAAAGAAACAGAAATAGCAAGCACACACATTTATACTTCCTCAAACTTGGCAGGCACTATTCATGTGAACAGGAAAGGAGAGTTTGGTGGGTGGGTGGGTGGGGGGAGCGTGTATACCTGTTTTAGGACAGTGGAGTATGAGAGTAGTAGAAAATATTATGTGCTTAATTACCAAATAAGCAAACTGATGGCAAGAAACCCCCAAATTAGAAGGATTCATGTATGACATCCACTAAAAACCTCAAAACATAAGCACACTGAAACCGGCAAACAGCTTGTGCCACTTCACCTGTGTCCAACCATGGCATCAGCAAGTAAGATCAAATAAACCTCAAAAAGAAAGCAAAAAGAAGAACAAACCAGCCTAGAGACAACAATCTTCCATAAACCCACTTCCCTGCATTATTTTCAAATACATTTTACTCTTAAGCAATTTCAGAAAGGAGTGGGTGAGAAAGATACCCACTACTATTTTTTTTAAAACTGGCTCAGCACCAGCTCAGAGAGAGGGAGAGAAAAAATAATTCTTCAAACATGATCCTTGGTACTCAATTAAAACGTTGCTAGCCAGCTGACAAAACCCTAAATTGTCAGAGGGTTCGAAGTGGAGTGGATACACAGTGCTGYTCATGTTCCTCTTCATTTGCTATGATATCTGCTCCGTAGGCCTCATCTGAATATCTCCAATCTAGAAGAGACCAATGTATGATTTTACTGGAGCAATGAAACATTTTAAATTCTGTATCAGGTACTTATATGCCGCACCATTACAGCAATGAGTTGCACACACAAAGAGTTCCTATGACTAGAAATGAGCCCCTTAAACCAAGCCATTAGACAGAAATGAAGGTAAGTGTGACTGTTTTGCCTTTAGCAGAAGGGATAAAAGCATGAATATATGCAGAGAAAAAAAGAGTGCAAGATGACATTGGCTATAAGCTCTCATGGTTCAAGGCTTAAGTTTGCTCCTGCTCATAGAGGGTCAAGCAGAAGTAATGCTGATGAGTGTGTTTCTCCATATTGGCCTATAGCAAGATTTTTCATCATCCTTCTTTCAAGGACAGGCCAGCTGCAGTCAGAGCCAGGACACCAGAGGCAATGGACTGATCAAATGTCAAGACAGCTATGTCTTGCTCAAAAGGAGCAGAGTTCATGTGAAGGGGTTGCTAAACCTTTTATGGCCAAAGTCTGCTTTTGCAACAGAGACTTTTATGCAGGGCCCCAGCCTACATCCTAAACTTTGAGACTGTTCCCTGCCTCCTCCTGGTTCCAGCTCAGCGGAGTTGCTCACTTCTTTGATGTTTCACAGGAGAGAAGCCCCTCCGGCAGCACAAGCAGCTTGCACTGTCCTGGGGAGGTGCAGAGCGCTTGGCAGGATCAGGCCCAACACTTTATGTGGCAAGTGGCAGAACATGACCCAGCTGCAAGGAAGTCAGCAAGTTTCAGATAGCACTATACAAAAGGGCAAATGTGCCCCCATCCATCCCATTCCCTCTACTATGCACGGTCCTCTGCGGCCAGAGCAGCCTTTGCTGGATACACAGACCACAAGCAGCCTGAACAGCRCTGTCCCAAAACTGCCGTTAATGGAAATTTAAGCAAATGTGATCACTGCTAATCCCCAGCCCTGGCCCTACTAAGCACACAGCTGATACAGCAGCTGCAACACTGATTAGCAAACATCAAAGCAGCAGCTACTCTTTCCTCTTTCAGCTACCCACAGAGTCCACCACTCCAACTGCAGCTTACCTGTACATGAGGTGGGGCACTGAGGACATATATGACAGCATTAGCCATATCTTCAGCTTTGAGACACTGGAAAGATAGGACAGAGATTGTCTCAGTCAAAGGCCACCTCAGGAAACATTAACCACGAGATCACTCCTTTCCTAACTATCAATAACAAGTTTCAACAGTCTCGCTTGGGCATTTCAAGAAAATATGCAAGTGAGCAGGAAAAAAATAACCCATTAAAAATTTAACAAAGATGGTGCCTGGTGATGATATTCCTGCATTTGCTGCATTATTGTAAAATGCTTTGAGGTGTCTGCTGAAACTAAGATCCCCCAGTGCTGGGCAGCAGAAACAGAGAGATGCAGGAGGTGCCCTTCTTAAAGAGCTGCAATATACATTAGACCAGACAAATGAAGGAAGATAGAGGCACAGTGGAAAGCAGCTAGGCTTGCCAGGCACATCAGGGAAGAGCAGAAAACAACCCCCCTGTCTCCTCTTGCTATTTGCCAAACCTAACACCCTCCCTGTGAAACAGCATTGGGGCTTTCTGGAAGTCAGAAATCACCCCTCCAAGATATGCCTAGGAAATACTTTTGGTTATTTCTCAGTGTAGACGACCACAATTAAATAATTCAGAAGAGACTTTCCAGGTGTCTTCTAGGATCAAGCTAAGAGGACGTGCAGAGGAGCAGCCATTTGGCAGAGAACAGGGGACACCATGAGGATGGGAACAGCAACAGGACTGTTCTGGCTCCCAGWCTGGTTAGGCATGTTGGCAAACTACCAGTACAGTCATTCCATCAGGTCAAGCACTGCCATCCTTATCGAAGAGTACCAGGGAAGCACAGGAAATCCCATGCTAGCCACTTGCAAGGCAACATGCTTTCAGAGTTCCTCTCAACCACCCTTGTGTAGGTATGGCTGCCTGTTATGTCTTCCCTTCAGTAAAGGAGCCACAGCCTGCAAAATGTCAAAGCTGACTGATTTATTTACAGGAAGACCTAGATATAAGGAAATACATAGGGAGTGGGAAACCTGCCTTTGATTACAAATCTACATAGTATGTAAATATCAGTGCAAAATCTGAGGTCTGAGACTATGGGTCCAATTCTGCTGAAGTGCTGAGACTTTCCAAGGATGCTGACTATATTCTAGAAAGCACTCAGCACTCTGCAAAGTTGGCTTCTTGCATGATTAACCAGAAGGGAGATCATTTGACTATGATCAGAGCCATTTCCCTCCATTTCCATTTCTCCGCGTCCTACCCGAATGCTCTCATAGGTGGCAGCAGCTCTCTCTGGGTCATTATCATGAAGTTTAAAAGCAAATCCTGTTTCCACCAGTCCTGGAGATATGCACTGGAAAAGAGCAGAGCACATCCTAATAGGATTTGTAATTCCCCTTCAGGAAAACGATTTAAAAAAGAAAAACTTCTTAGCACTGCAAAAGCCAGAAGATCACCCCTTTCACTATTGTTTCTCTCCCTCTACCCTTTTTCTTAGGGGAATAGTTTAAGAGAGCAGATACTGCCTTAATGATTACTGTGAAGGGTATGTCTGGACAACCACTGATGGGTGTACTTTCCTCTTCATGCCACAAAGGGACATATAAGCAGAGAAAATGACAGAAAAGCTCACAATATGGATTAACTGCTGGACGTATCACTTCTGAGATATAAGGTCTACATGAGAGCAAACAGCCCCAGCTGACTGCTTCCTTCTGCTGCCAAGAGTTCCCCTCACTCCCCAGAACAGTCCCACTGTGTGCACCCTAAAAAGTTTATTCTCTGACACAGCCAATTGCTACCGCCTTGACCATTTTCCAAAGGAAAACCTCTGCCCAGTAAAGAATGCCAGCTTTCTACCTTCCATGAAAGCAGCAGAGAAGARGAAATCCCTCAGTACTCACTGTAGCTCGTATATGAGTCTTCGCCTCTCTGAGTTCTTGCCTTAGCCCCTCTGTGAGCGCTGTTACTGCGTACTTGGTGGCGCTGTAAAAATGCACCACCGACTGTGGCACGACACTGTGGCCATTCATACTGATGAGAGAGAGCAGAAAGGAAAGTGCTGAGAGCAGTGAGGAAAGTAAAGTCCAGGGGAAGAACCAGCAAAATACTCAAAATGTTTAATTATTGCCACTGTAACGAACACAGAGAAAGAGATGACAAGATGAATTGCTGCATGAAGAATTCTCCTCTCCCACACCCCTCTGTGTGTTATGGGATGTCCTGACAGGGCTAAGCTCCAAAGAGAACATGTATAACTGCTGGGGAACTGGCAACAGGGACGTGCATCAGCAGTAGCACCTTTCAAGGCAGTTGCTTCCTGGAGCTGGCCAAGAAGTTTAAAACTTCAGCCGYTGCAAATGATTTTCATTGTGCTTTTCTCCTGGGTTTGGTCTTTGTTCTGTTTACACCGGGGGGGGGGGGAAGCGTTTTGAGAATCTGAACCATCACAAACCTTGAAAAACCCCTCTTAGGACACATAAGCCACTCTGAGAGGCTAATGCTCCCATCAGAAATCCTCTCGGGGGAGGAAGTCCACATAGCTGATTCCATACACCACTCCCACACACCTGTTAATGTTAATAATATGCCCATCATCAATGTTTCTCTCTTTCATGGACTGATAGGCCTCTCGGGTGCAGATGCTGACAGCCATCACATTGACCTGAGGAAGAGAAGAAAGGAGACTAAGATCAGCAGCGCTCTGCCTAACACCKTTTGATTTGCCCTCTATGCTCCCGGAAGCACAGATGTGGGTTACAGACCCCAGCACAAACATCACACAGCAGCAACGACCAGCCCAGGAGGATGCCACGCAAACCAYGGCTGCCTTGAACCAAGGTGAGCCAGGACGTGGCAGGAAGAGCCCCAGCCCTCTCGCTGCGCTCGCAGCAGAGCCATACATAGACGATTCTCAGCAGTGCAGGACCCGACACRTGGCAATTCCCGTTAACGCCAACAGAGGGAAATGCACATACACACATGGCATTAGACTGTGACCAAGACYAGGGCTGCAGTAACAAGGGATTTGGGCAGGGGAGGCATAGATGTCCAATTCTGTGAGGCAGGCCATGGCCTCTGCCTGAGATATATGGATTTAACTGTTTTACAGGTAAGCATGAGAGCCAAGTCCAAGTTAAGGGAGAACAAACCTGCTCCACCATGGTAAGCACTATATCCAGGAGACAAAGTTGTTGTTTTGTACAGCATGGAGCACACTGGAGTTTGGGCAGCTGATGAGATGCTAACAGCAGGTCATTAGGTCAGATAGTTAATRAGGAAACCCCCAGATACTGCTTGTCAGAGAGCCAGGCAGAGGTGCGGCAAACCACGTGGCTTGCAAAGAGCTTCCCATGGATGAGTGAAGCCAAGTTCACACTACACCATAGAGAGGGCCAGCGTAAGTAATCCTAGAAGATGCAAAAGGTACAAATCTGGCAYGCCGACTGCTGACATTTTGCTCAGCCGTAGCTGGGTAAGCCAAGGAAGGAAGGACAAGATAACACATCTGGTCCTTCAACACAGGATCCAGGCTCTTGCTCTTTGGACCAGCACTGTGGTTCAGTTAAGCTCAAAGCTGGCACACTGCAGAGATGATACATCTAACAAGCAAATGCCCTGACCGTCTGCTGGCCATAAAACAGAGTCAAAGTCTCCAGGAAGACTGAGGTATGGAAATTCCCCTGGCKGGCATTCAACAGCATGAAGCACCAACAGGTACATGAGATTGATGGGCCTGGTAATTCGCAAGCCATTTCAGCAGCAGTGTTAATTGCTCAGGTTGATAATGTTCTAGTTTTAAAAAAAGTGGCCGAAAGGTAGAAAATATTTGCAAAAGCCCTCTAGAAAGGATGYGACAGCTTCAAGGCAGGACACACTGGCAGGTGACAACTAATGGTAACTCACTTTGTTAACAATATCAGCAGGCCAGACGAGCCCAGAAAAACTACTGTGGAGTAAATAACTGGCAAGAACTAAAYTTCTGATGAATCAGAAATCAGTTGCAACTAAATATGGGAGGAGCACTGGGAACAAGGCCATRTGGACAGCAAATGTAAGGATACATGAAAAGGCTGGCAATCATCTCTGAGAAACTTATAAACAGAAATGAGATAGACTAACCAGAACTTCCTAGAACAAAAGGACATGCAGCTGCAGTGGAGGAACATTAGTTTGGAGAGTAGAAATTAAAATCCACCCCCTTCTGCCTTTTAGAGATGTACTTACTGAGCAGCACACTCAAAGGACTAGTGGGTTCAGGTGAGGAATGTTCCAGTCCCTGCTTCTGTCTCAGTCATTAAGTCTTACTCTTCACCAGCAGCCATACCTATGGGGTTTTGTCTAGCAACAGAGAAGCAGCCTGCTTATCCGATCGTATGTTAACATGGAGTACTCAGGCAACACAACAGGTATAGTCATCACCATCTCCACCCAAGCACACTGTGGTTGAGCGCAGTCACTGCTGGCTATCTCAGCTGTTGTACCTGGGGTCACAGAGAGAAATTCTCCAGCACCAGACCAAAGATCTACCTCAGCTGTGCAGGGCRGAAAGTTAGCAGGCATTTCAGCAGAAACTGCACATTGCAACCACCTCGGCACTGGAGCAAAGCCCAGACCAGGCAAGGCATTTCAAATCTTTTGAATTTCACAGCAACAAGGTCAAGGAAAGCGGGAGTAACCTGCTCCAGTTCGATATAACAGCCAACTAAGGAATCAGTCCTTTCAGATACAGATCTTAGCCGCTGTTCATAGGAAGAGCTGTCATGACCAGCAACACCCCTGCTTCGCTCCCTGCCTCAAGAAGTGCTGATGCCAGGAGAAACTGCATCTTTGGGGCAGTCACTCCCAGGCTCCACGTCGTCTCCGCAGGCCGCTAGAGGGTAACATCAGCCTAAAGCCAGGACCAAGGCCCAACTCCAATGCTGTGATTCACGCTGAGCAATGCCTCCTTGTGTGGGTAGAGCAACAACATTTTGACAACTTCTGGCAGAGCAAGATACTAATCAAGAGCCATGTGAGCAAGCCCAGAGCCCGTACAATAAGCCAGCCTGGCACAACAAAACCACCATCTGGAAGGCGGCAGACCTGGGATCGACACATAGTCTTTTCCCAATAGCGCCCACAGGATTTTGGAACTCTGATTCCATTTTAAAATGCAACTCAGGCCACTTAGGAGCCTAAAAACATGCCTGCAAAATGAGCAAGTCTTAGGGCAACATCACTTCTTGAAAAAATCTAAAGGTCACTTGTACAAATCTCATACAAGATGTTTTTCAGCACTTTTTTCTATTCTGAGAACAAAAGGTTCAAAGGTCCCTTAGCAAAGATGGCCAACACATCTGTGCTCTGCATTTGCAGAGCACGTTGCACAATACAGCAGGTCTGTGACTGCATAGGTGTGCAACAGGAATAAGTAAAATTTTTGAGTAATTTTTAAGTTTTATTTGCCAGGCTAGGAAAACAAAGGAACCTTCTTGTGGAAGTACCAGGCATTTCACTTCCCCAAACCAGGCTTTTCTAAGGCATCACAATGAGCATCCTAACTTCCAAGTATGCACAAAAATTCATGTTACAGAAAACACATCTATTCTTCTTGCTTTTAAATACCATCTGTGCAAAAAGCCTCACTGGCCAATGAATAATGCTGAGAAAAATCAAACCCAGTTACCCTCTTCAACTGGGAGAGGATGTGTGCTACAGCCCTTTGCACCTGGAACAGAGCAAATGGAGAGTTCAGCTCAAATTCCTGGCTGTAAAGGTCAGTAGGTAAAATGTGAAGGAGCTCTTCAGATCCCAGAGTGGAAAGGCAGTGTGTACACAGCACCTGGCCCTGGCTACTCCCATATGATTTGGAGATGACTGGAGGACTTTGCTCCTGCTACATGCTGAGCACAGCCTTGCACACATGTGGAGAGAAACTGGGCATTTGCTGGCTGGCAGCCTTGGGCTCAGCACTGTCAGAAAGCAACAGAAATGAAAGTCTGAACCTGAGACTGCAGCAGCCCAGGGAGAGTAAGTGCCTACAGATTTCAGATTCCCCTTGGGAATAAAAAGATCAGATGATAAGGATCTGAAACATTTAAAAAAAAGAAAGAAAAAAGAAAAAAGAGTAAGGATCTTAATAAGTAAATGATAACACTACTTCGATTGGTAGATATACAGCAAGAGGTTTTATAGAATGGGTATACTGAGAGGGGAATCTGGAAGACGACAGGCAGCCTCAAATCTCATAAAAAATGCATGGAAACAAAAATCAATTTGCCAAAAAGAAAAAATGCCTTTAATTTAAGGCCGTAAATGCCTTCTAAAWCAATAGATCAATTGCTGCTTAGAAATTTTCCCTGTCTTGCATCCTAGAAGTACGCTGAAACCACCCCAGCTGCATCTCAGAGCAAATGGTGCTGCTCACTAACACCTTCCTCTAACAGGTCTTTGGAAAAAGCCTTCCCAGCTCCTGCTCAGCTCTGCAAAACCCAGTGGCAACCTCCYCCAGCCTGACCCTCTGAAAGCTCCAGAGCACGTAGAAGAAATGGTCCTGGCAAGCATTTCCCTGGGGCTGGCATGCCACAGCAAGGAGAGCTGTCAGTGCAGATCCTCCCAAACCCTGTTATCAGGCCAGTGGCCACATAGCCACAGCATGCTTGGAGAACAAGATCTCCAAGCAGGGAGATAACAGCAACGACAGTGACCAAGGCAAGGAGATTACAAGGCAACATGCAGAGCTGGATTTGTGGCAAAATAACGCTGGGAAGTGTTCTGCTTTACACCATCTCTGTCCTGGCAATGCTTCACTCAGTTTTCCTCAAAACCTCCATGGCAACCAGGGGTGGGAGAGATACATCTGTGTGGGGACCTAAGGTAGGCAATCCACAAAAGCAGAGCTTGACCTGGCTGCAGTCACAACAGCGAGCAAAGCCACCAAAATGCTAAAAAGCACTTAATCAGCCACGATAAGGTGGCTCTCACCTTGACAGCAGGAGTYTCTGGCCTCAGTGTACTTTTGCCTCCCTGTTTTGCTTTACACAGCCTCCAAAATGGCTGCCAGATAGACCTCTGTTGGCCACCAGATCCAAGCTGATCCCATCGTCATTGAGAGCAGACCCTGAGCCTGCTATCCACGGAGAAGGGCCATGGAATAGGAGCAAAAGATGGAGAAGTCCCCAAAAGACATATGTCTCAGTATGGCAACACTCAGGTGGGAATGTCACTTGTAAATAGCATGATCCGTTCACGCACTCCAGGTGTGGCATATGAAATTGGTCCATCCACATGCAGCTCTAACCAGATTATGGGCAGAAAATGAGGCTATAAAAACAAAAGCATTACAGCTTCTTAAGTGAAAAAGAATCTGCCCATTTTACAACCCACTGCTATAACTACTTAACAGGATTAGCTACAAAAGCCAGTGCTTGGCATTTAATTTCCTGTTTAAGAAAAAATGAGGCTCCTTACCTTTTAGAAAGCCATTGAATGAAATGAAAAACACTACTGAAAGTAATACGCATTTCCATACCCTAGGGTTAAGGCATGTGGCTCAGCAGTGTGTGATGGCTGTTCAGTTCCAATGGGAAAGATGAGGGAGAGCTGATAAGCTTTCAGTCTTCTTCTGAGGGGCAACAAACCTGGGCCTTGCCAGAGCCAGGTGGAAGCAGGCCCTCTGCTCTACTTGTGCGAAATAAACAGATGAGTACAACAGTGTTGGAGCCAGCAGAAAGAGGCTCTGGAGCTGGGCTTCCTGGGGACACTGCAATGTCTCACGGGCAGCACAAAGCCCTGCCTGGGCAGCAGGCAAGGTACAGCAGTAGCTCTCCATCAGGCCGRCAAGTTCAGAGCTGCTTCAGACAACACAGCCACATGGTAGCAGCTCACAGGACACACAAACCTCTCTGCTGACAAAGAGTTCYTTATGTTTTAGTCCTTAGACTTACTTTAACTGTAGTCCAGTTAAATACAGAAATCAAGCAGTCAAATACTGCAAACCCCAGTGACACAGCAACCTATGAATTTTATTGTACAGACAAGCTGAGCACAGTTTAGACAAGCAGGAAGCCAATGGGAAGGCTCTCCCTGTTCTGAGCATTTCCAGCATTCAGAYTGATCAAAAAAACAAAGAAAAAAGATGTGAAAAACATTTTCCTACTGCCTTGAACCAATTCCCGCAGGTAACTGTAATTCAGGGAACCCAGTGGTAAAAAGCCTGGCCATCGCGGAGATCTTCGCAAGCGCAGTTCCCACCCTCCCAGCAGCACTACTCACATCTATCATCGTCCGCCAGCCCTCTGTCTTTCCCGAGAGCAGGGGCTCCGGGCGAGCCAGCCCTGCGTTGTTGATGCACACATCAACCCCCTGGTGAAGGGTCTTGATAGCAGAGAACATCGACAGGATCTCCTCTTCGTTGGAGAGGTCGCACTTGTATGGGATGAGGGTCCCAGGATAACCAGCACTCTGGCATTCAGCTGCCAATTTCTGTGGAAGAGAGAAAGGAAGGAAGACAACAGCCATCAGCATCCTTTCCTCATAGAGGGACCTAAGAGACAGGTTGTGCTTTTCATCCTTCCTGCTCGCAATCATTGCTATTGTAGATCTGAGAGAGMGCAAAACCAAAGGACTGCAAACAATACCAAGGCCCAATGTTCACACCAGGCCCCATCCAAGCACAGCCAGAAACAGTCATTCACAGGCACCAAGGGTGAAGCAACGGGAACAACCTACTCCAACACTTACAGCAGCTGCAAAGTGCTCTGACCACTGCTCTTACAAAGCTTGACACTGGCCCTCCCTTGGTCTTTTCTCAACATAGATTCCCCAGCTGTGCTGCACAACGTCTGCGGGGAAAAATGCACTGAGACCCTGCCTAGGCCTGTTGCCTCGGCATACCTAAGCACCTGATGTTAGGAGATGTGCCCTGGGGTCCTGTGCTGCTGACTAAAGTTGCATTTACTTTGCAAACCTAGATAATTTAGGCTGTAAGGCAACACCCTTGGGGAGCCTTCCCGAAGGACATCTGTGCTTGTGAAGCCGCCACACACAAGGAGGAGCAAAGGTGCAGCCCAGCACCACGCCTGCCACTCCAGAGTCCTCCACAGCATTGGGGACTCAGCCATGGAGAAATAAAACCATCCGAGAGCGATTTCTTCACCAGCAACCCAGCCCCAGCCACCTAACACATCCTTTGGCGCCAGCCCTTCTCTTCCTAAGTGATAAATGTATCAACGATGCTTTTGTTTTCCATCACTGCAGAGGTAAATGATCCAACACCACTCCCAATAAAAGGGAGCAAAGCCAGGTCTGACAGGGAGCAGGTCTTGCTTAAAGCAGCTTGCAAGAAACAACACGGGAAGATGACTGCCGGGAGAAAGGGACGCTCAGGCACCCCTGGAGTAACCACTGCTCAGGGTAAAGCAACAAACCTAYTCCTTGCCAAAGCATACTCAACCACTGTCATCGACACAGGAAAGAAGAACGGGGCAGTTTTTCCTCTTTCACAGAAAGCCCACATAAATACCTTTGTGCTGGGTGGTCAGTGCAGATCTAAACAGTTTTAAACGAGCAAAGCCATATGCAGCCTGGGGCGTGTTTTTTAGCAGTATTTTCTTGCTTCTTAGCATTKTTCCCCCACTCCCTCAAATTAAAAGGCAAAATTCCATAAAGCAACAGCAATACATTCTGGGAACCATAAAAACCTGCATTTGTTCATTTTTCAGCACAAATGCTGCCAAGAGAAGCACCATTCACCCCATTATTCACCTCTGCAGTGGGAGCGAGGCCTTCCCAAGCAATGTAAATCATGGCCCCTTCCAAGCAATGGCTTCATCCACATGTATGCAAGAGGGGATCAAGCTCCTTGTTGTTTGACTCTCCCTCTAGGCACATGAGGAGGGAAATCTCTCAGGGTAATGCTAACATCAGCCCCAACTTCCCTGGGATCAATTATACCTTTCGTCATTAGAGAAGAAAAGCTTCCCAGCCCGCCACCTAGACACTGCCATGCCCAGCTCCCCGGCATTTGCTCTYGGGAAGCCACTGCAGACCAGCTGCGCTCCCCACAGGGGCTTCAGGGACCCCTAACGGGACCTCCATCAGCTCCTGCGCTTGCAGCACCCAGGGCAGCTCATTCAGCCATGTGCTTAAAAACACATCCCTGGGTTAATAGAGCATGGCAGGCTTCCCAGCAAGGYTGGCACTGGGGAAGAATCATTGAAAATGCTAATTAAAAAAATACGATAACAATAATCTTGAGATATATTTGTGAGTCTAGTGCTTCAGTCTAAGTTATTAAACTGAAGGACATGTTCTGTGTTTGTCCACTACCCGGAGCAATATAGTTTGGGATGAGCAGGTGCTGGCAAAATACTAATAAATGCCACTGTGGCCGCAAGCTGGAGGGGGCCAGTGGCGGCCAGCACAGGCTGCGAGTCTCCCACACTGCTGCACAGATAAAGGACAGGGCAATCGCATGCCTTACAATTCCTCATTAGCCATTATCAACAATTATTCCAAGCATCCAGATCTTTCATCCAACTAGACGATATAAAGCAAATGCAAGGCCAAGAGCTGCTGCCGGCCGAGCGCGCTAACGATGCAGCAGCCACCGCACCAAACTCTCTGGAGGACGCCCTTTCCACCCTGACGCTAATGAGAAACAGCGTCTCGGCTCTGATGTGTCATATTGGAGACAGTGACAGCTTCCAGCGCTAGGCGAGAGCCACGTGATGTCTGGTTTCTGCAGAGATGGACTCTGGCTACAAACATCCACCAAATCACTCCAGTGCGGTTGCTTGCAGACGTTTCACCAATGTGACATTTCAGTGAGTATAATAAAACTCACGTCCTGTCAGGGGAAGGTTCCTGTCCCCTCGTGGCTCTTCCCTGCGTGCCCAAGGTGACTGTGATTCGCAGCACTCTACGAAAGGAAGAGCCAGGCCCAGTGTAGGAGGCCCTCAGCAAGAAAAAAAGCACACGGGGCAGCCGGCATGGCACCTGCAGCGACACCGGGGAGCTCACGCTGCACGGGAGGGACAGAGAGTCCACTTACCAGGAGCTGCGGTGTCACCTCCCAGGCTGGTCTGACCCTTCTAATGACCAGCCCCACCACAGCACCTGCAGAGTAAGTCCTGCGTTTCAGAGAAGGCGGTTGCTGAACCAGCCTCGCTGTCTGTACCGCCACGCTGGCCTAGGACATGGCTTGCTCTAATGAAAGCAGGAGCGACAAACTAGCACATCAAAGGCGTCTGTCTCCTGGGGAAAGTCGGCAAGCCCGGAGGTCCCCTGTCCCTTCGGCTCAGCAGAGCTTGTCTCTCCTCAGCTGTCGCAGAAGCAGACTTGCCCCCCAAAAGACCCAGCGCTTGTGACACTGCAGAGTTTGTCAGCCAGACAAGTGTCTAAGCTCTGTAACAAACATTTGACAAAAGGGAAAAACAGAAAAACTGGAAAGAGAAGGGGAAAAAACAGGGCGAGCACGACACCTGCTCACTCTGTCTAGGCTGGTGGGAGAAGTCATGTGGCTGCATCGTTTCACAAACACTGGGGCACAGGCGCTGGCTCCCGCCCTGCCGGCCTCCGACGCATGCCATCGAGCGGAGCCACGTGCCAGCGCACAAGCAGAGCCTTCAGACTGTGGTCCCTGAAGTTTTCCATGAATCAGCTCTCTGTCCCTGAGCCGGCACAGCACAGGACAGTAGTGTCACTTGGGCACTCTGCGCTTGTTCTCATCCCCGGCCCTCAGGGTTACAAGGGAGCCTGAAAACTTGGTTAGATCCCACAAAGCACAAAACGGGGGAAAATTCCACCTGAAGATGTGAATTGACTCCTAACTCTAAATCACAAATCTGCTGCTGGCCCTAGCCCTCCCAGGGATTTTCTTGGTGACAGCTTTCTCAAACCCAAGTTTTGCACAGAGCAGAGCTTGGCATCCGCACTGAGAGGAGGACAGACACAAACCATGATCTCCAAATCTCCTCAGTGTCCAGAACACATTTATTTTAATTGCTCTGGGATAAATAGCTCTGTTAGGTCAATGATTTTCAACCTTTCCCAATATCTAAAAACACTGCAGAGGTATTGCAAGTCCCTAAACAGTCGCTTTAAGCTTTTCTGATTTGTCTCTTATCGCTCTCAGCAGCGATCCATAGGTCTCCAAGGGTCCCACAGATCACAAGCTGAAACCAGCCTGAGTCTACAGATCTGGTCCAGAAACTGCTGTACTTTCTGGGTATCACTTCAATGAAGGCATTGCAATCATACAAGAATTACTATTATTGCTCTCACAGAAGCAAGCAAGAAGGGGATGAACATGCTGAGTTCAGCCCAGAGATCAATACATCCCAACAGCACTGAGCTCTCCAGAAAGCTCTGCTTGGGCTAAGCTAGATGATTTTTCTGTCTAACAGAGAAGAAAAGGTGCCCCGGGACTGAATTATACCTGCCCTCCATCCTCTCAGGAGTGTTTTCACTTTGTTCTATATGCCATCTTGTTGACTGTATATCGGTAAAGTTTGAAAAACATATACTTTTTAAAAGATCAGAATAAACACTTGAGAAAACTGTTTAGGAACAATATGCAAGAGTAGTATTTAGAAAACTAAAAGCAGTATGAAGAGCTGCTGCAATATGTTAAACTGCTCCAGGGACGGGGCCTTACTTGCTTCTACAAGGATACAAAAAGGAAGAAAAACAAACAAACAAACAAGAAAATAGTCAAGTGCCCATGTTCTTCACAACCTGGCATCAAGGTGACAGCTTTAGAGCTCTCTCCATCTTGCTACCCCAACTCTAGTTCTCCGCAAAGAAATCCATCCTATTCAGTATTACTAAGTACTATTGCAAAAGTGTCAGATACCATCAATTTTTGTTCCTGGTATGCCAGACTACAGACAAGAGTAGGGTCTTGGTTTGCTCCTGGAACAGGACTGGCGTCCTGGCTTATCCTGCAATCACCAGGCTCTGTTTTAGCTACTTAATCGAAAGCTGTGTTTAGTTGTCGTTCCAGTGGCGTCTTCTATTTTCGCTGCCGGTGTCGGCATTCATTGCAGCTGGAGCAGGGTGCTGTCTCTCGAAGTTAATGTACTCACATACAGAAAATGACAGCAGGGCACCAGTAGTATCTCCAGGCTGACGGCCACAGTGCGTTTGGAGCTGCAAGAAGAAAAGCTGGCAGCCCATGGTAGGACACAGTCTGCCCGAACTTGGTCCCACAGCACATTAGCACAGCACAGAGCTTCCCACAGGGGCCATTAGTGCTGGGCTGGGGCAGGGAACGGATACTGCCACCAAAATCAAATCAAATCACAGTAATGATTTTGAAAGATAAGAAATGCTAGCAGGAGGAATTTATGCATACAAAACCTTCCTTGTACCTCCTAAAAGAGGACTCATGCCAGGGAACTGGCCCAAAGGAACAAGGGCCCTGCGGCACAGATGTGAAAGGCCAGACGAGTGCTTGTGGCCCAGAGGGAAAACGCCATGTCTAATATCACAGTTTCCATGTCCAGCTGTCTCGCACCTCTCTGTATATAGCACAGCTCCTCCATAGAGGCAGATGGGGTCCAAACACCACGGGCCATGGCACAGCAACCTGAGAGAAGGAGTGGATGAAACAAGGGATGGCCTGGCTGCTAGTGGCTGTCATGGCAGAGCTGCCCATCCTGTTTTCCCAGGAAATCTCATTAGCTCATGGTTTAGATAACCGAAGAGAAAGCTCCTTCTCACAACTGGTCAGAGAAATCTGCCCACAAATATCTCCCCAGATCCTTCTTTTCCTGTTTGGTTTCTTACTGCCTCAAATAGGAATCAACGTGGGTTCTTTCATTTCTCAGGCTACACTTGTGTTAACAAATTCTCTTTGAAAATGAAGTGCTGAACACCGCTGACAGCCACACTGAGCCCAATGTGCTTCACATATCTCTAGAATAAAGAGGCATCACAGGCTCTTCAAAGAAATGTCAACTGCGGGCAAGTTTGCAAGAGAAGATATACGTAAAGTAACCCTATGAATTAGGGAGCTTGCAGTATTTTTCCAGAGCATCAATTAGATCACCCAATTAATGCTCATTCCATTTTAAGTACAACACACACAAGCGGGGGAGAGGGGAGAAAAGCTATTTTTCCAGGTTTCACAGGCAACCTAGGAGTGACCAAATAACACAATACAGATAGAGCTGAAGGCCAGTGCACCTTCAGCAGCTGGAGATGAAGATTTGAGACGCGAGCTAAGCAACTCTGCACCCCACCATGGCACTGGATGCTCAGAAATGCATAGTCTGGTGCCTGCTGTACTTGTACGTATAGGAGAATACAACATAAAGAAGAAATAATTATACTATATGCTAAAACATTTAACCCTCATTGCTATGGATGCAACCCCTCACCTTTGCAATTTTGGTACACTAACCAGTATCAACACAGCACTGGGCAAATTTTGTCACATCCAGGAGAGACCAGCTTTCCACAAAGGGCATCTAAACTATTAGTGTGATTTAGTGAGCCAGTATCACAGTCCATACTAGATACACAGGGTGATGTGCTTCTTGCTTAGATACCAATTTTTCCATTGACATCAGTGCGATTTATCTCTATTTACAGCAGGGTGGAATGAATGAATGAACAAAAAGAAGATGACAAAAATCAAACGCCTACACATAAGAGAGACAAAGAAGAATACCTGGTCATGATGTTTACTGTATATTATTTAGTTGTCTGTTTTTAAATGTCTTACAAGGATGCTGCACATTTACGGGATGTTTTGCTCACATTAAGAATAAGCCAGTTCTCCCCCAAAAAGGGTTAATGCTTTTTATGCACAAGATGCTTGTAAAGGGCACAGAGCCATGCATTTAGAATCACTCATGGCAAAAGGGTTTAACAAAACTAATTGATAAAAACATTTAAAGGGACTCTTAAAGAGATGAAAAAAAAAAGAAAGAGTCACACAGGGTTTTATTTGGCAAACTATCCTATTAAGTTCAGACACATTTAGTTCAAAGAGATTAAAGCCACAAGAAACCATTAGGTAATTTTTAGTCTGACCTCCCAATCATCGCAGGTACTTGCATCCTACTGATTTAGCTTGTGCTTAAATACATGGCTGCATTGAGAAAGAAACTGAAGCCACCCCAATTATTTTTGCTAGTTGAAGGAAATGAAGGAAAAAAAAAAACCCTAACAAATGGCATGACATCAATGGTGAAAGAAAACTGGAGCTTTACAAGTTGTTTCATTTTCCTGACTGGCAAGTTTGAAGTTTCTTTTAATTAAGATTTAATATCAGTACAACAGTATAATAGAAGATATATTCAATGAATAAAGCACTGGATTAGATTTTATTCTGGCCATTTCTGTAGCATGCTTAGTGACCACAGACAAAAATTCAAAGTTCCATTTCCTCATGTGAAAATCAGAAATTATGATGTGCAGCCCCTTCCTAAAGTACCCAGATACCGGGGACTTTTTGCCTGCACATGAACATGTAYATTACAGACTTCATATTTCTTCCAGTTTCTTTTGTATGACTCCAGGCCTCCAGAAAGGCCCCCCAGAGGAGTCTAAAAAGAGCTTTCAAATGAATAAAACAGTAAAGTGACTCTTTCTCACATTCTCAGGCTTTAAATCAATGCCTTTACATATTGTTTGCAAATTGCTACTGCTTGGATCAGATCATCTTCTGTTCCAAAATGCAAGGAAGAGCAGTGGGTAATGCAGGGGAAAGCTTGGAAAGCAAACTTTAAACGGAAAAGCAAACACACGTGGCGTTCAGTTGGGGGCACCAGTACCRATACCTAGTGCAGAGAAAGAAGGATTAGCACTATTTCTGGACAGTTTACTCTCATCCTAAACATACTGTACAAAGATTCACTTGTGGCACACAAAATCAGCACTCATAAAATAAATAATTCAGAAAAAAATTAGATGTTGTTTTGTGAAAAGGGGGGGGGGAATGGGGAATTTCGTGGACTGATTTTATGTCTATTTACTTCCAGCAATGAGAAGCAGAAAGATGTACCTAGGGGGTAACAGCCCCAGCCAGGTAGTCGTCACCACGGTCACTGCCAGGCTGCAGAGCATAGCAAGGAGGGGAACTACATATTTGCAATACTGCACGAGATATTTTATCTAGATTTGTTGAGTGCCACTAAAGGGGCTCGCGTTTGTCACTGCTTTCATCACTGCTTCAGCTATGTATTTTGCATGGGAAATTTTAACCCCTGCAGAAACAGTCTCTGAAGACAGCTTGCACTGTGCAAACCCAGTCTCTGGATACCGTGACAAATCACAGTCTCGCAGAGATGCTCATGATGACACGGCTTCATGTTTACTGGATATTCCCAGGTTTTCTCCCTGTGTCTCCTGCAAGCTCCACATTGGCTTAAACTACCAAGGCCAACGCCAGCTCCTCAGAGCTGAGGACAGAGAACAGCACGGCCGCATGTGGGGACTGCTCTTTTCCCAGAGGCACGAACAGCGAAGGTTTGGCTGAACAGCTAACATCACCATCACGCACCGTCCAAGTTCCCACACCATTTTCCTGAGTCAAAGCCATTTTTAAAGGTCTGAACCAATATCTGCTGGAAGGATGGAAAATGGTTCCTCCTCTCTTCCCACCAAGCACCATCTCATGTCCATGAGTCAAACATGGCCTAGGAAATTACCCATCTAGTTTTGTCTCAGGAATTTAAGCTTGACTCCCTGTCCAGTTGAACAACCATATCCTCCGAGCACTGTTAATTGTCCTGCTTGACTGCTGAAGAGTCACACTGCTTTTTTTCCAAGCCCTCTCTGCCGTCTGTACTTTTCAGTAGTTAAATATTCAAGACACTTTTTTCTAGTTCACTTAATTTTAAATTTCTAGTTTCACACATGCAAGTCAAATCATTCCATTTATATTGCCCCGAATGTCTCTGCTACCTTAAGTCATTCAAACAATTGCTCCTTACGTCAAGACTGAAGGCATTTTTTTCTTTTCTTTTCAATGCTTGCTCAGATCGTGTTGCTACAGGCTGGAGTGGGGGAGGAGGAAATACGTTGCTCCTATTGTGACAGCTCATTAGAGCAATATTTCTTGCTTATTCTGAGGTGTGATTACCCAAAAATGAGTCTCGTGTACCTGCCCGTGCTTCAGCTCCAAACTGCACAAAGCAGATTTGCACACAGCCGGGCACATAGGTGTTTTCTCTCCTCAAAGGACTCTCACATCCTTATTAAGACTGAAGCTAATGTATTGAAATGGCACATGTTCCTCGGCCAGACCTTGCCTGTCTTGGCAAGGAGGGCTGAGAGGAAGGCTGCGTTGCTCCAGCACACCCGAGTGCCAGCACGCAGCAGACCAGCAATTCCTGCATCACAGTCCAGATCATCGGCAGTTTAAGCATAAATTTCCAAGGCAACCTGTGTACACCCTGCTGCGCGCGTGGGCTCCCAGGGCAGAGCGTAGCCTTGGTTTCAGTCCATGACAGCCAGATAACTGCACATACCTTCTGCGGCATCCCGAACRCAAGCCATCACACTTCCTCTATGCTTACGGAGTTATGATATATTTTTTTTAATTAAATCAAACTCCACCTAATCTCACAGCAGGCAATAGGGAAGGTCTGAGATGCCTWGTGATATCTAGAAGATCTTGGGCTTGATGTGAGATTTGTGGAAACCATCAYTGCATACCCACCCCGAATAACCAGATTTTAACAGCACAATTCAGACTGATGCATAGAGGGGCAATGGGAAAAAATGAAGAATGGGAAAATTGGGATGCAACATAGCAGAAACCAGCTTAAGGCTTTCTTAACAAAACGTGCAGTGCTCTGGGCTATTCTCCCAGGAAAGTGCTAGCAATAGCATCTTTTCAGACATCTCAATATACAAGAGCCTTAGAAAAAGGCCATGAAGAGATGATTCCTTACATCCCTGAGAGATGATCTAACACTCCTCTATGCCAATATTCTTAGGGTCTCCACCAAATAAAACATTCAATATATGTAGAGAGAGGACAGACATCACAAACATTAGATTCTGCAATTTTGTACTTTGGTGAGAGTAGCTGCAGTCAGCCAGTCCCTTCCTCTGCAGCCAGCATCGCACATCACAGTCCTATACAACAGCAGAGCAGTCTGAGACCTCCTATAGAGGTAGCCAGTAGGCTACCAGTAGCAGAGGCTGCTGCTCTTGAAAATGCTCTTCTGTAAGGACAGCAGCTATAAACCATTGCTAAGGCTATGGAAGTCCAAAGAAACTAAGGGGAAAGAGTGCACACCTGACAYGGCCACTTTCTAGGAAGCAGAATGCATATATACAGCCCCTTTCCTTGTCCCTTTTGACACACAAATACAACACTGGATCATCCTTGGAAAATCTGAGCATCAATCGCTCCTCTACAATAAAAGCACAATGTGGCAGCTGAACTTCCTCGCGTTTGGCCAAAACCTACACCTTGCTACAACAAAACGGGCTTGCCAGTGTGGTTGTCTGCTGACAGGCTGGAAAACACCCAAAAACTATCATGGAAAGGGCTGTACCAGAACAGCAGGTCCCTACTGTCAGATTGTAAGACCAGCCTTTTCCCCTTCCAACACTCCACAGTGCAGTCCCTTTTTCTCCTTTAAAGTTTCCACACACACAGAGCTGGATATGTTCYCGCACTCACCCCCAGTGTCGTTCACATTGCAGCAAACATTTCTGCTGGGAGGGTAGGGAAAGAGCTGCAACCCTCACACATTTATCTCTGTCTCATCGACTCCTGTTCTGCACCCTTATAATCCTAAACGAATCCTTTTCTGAAAAGAAAGATTAACACACACTTGTAAAGGAGCTGGCCTTTGCTCACAGGCTCCTAATATTCCCCAGAAGCAAAATTCAGATGACAGGCCCTGAATTTTAACACACTTCAGATTTATGACCTAGGGACAAGCAAGATGAAGGCATCAGCACACAGTAGCACACTCGTATTCGGAGCAAGCAACAACTACAGCACAGACTGTAATTTCAATTGCTGGGCAGCAAATGCAGCTGCAAGCGCCACACACAATGATGAAACATCTGCATGAGTGCCAATGTGACAGCAGGTGACTGGACGCAGCGGGCCCAGTGCTGGCCGCATCTATGCTGATGCTAACCCAGAGTTAAGCAAGCAGCCTCAGCAGAGTTGCATCTGACTTCCACTAGTTTAACAGAGATAAAAAGTCTGTCTGAAGGAGCAAAACTGCAGGTCCTCTGCTTCTGCAGCCACTCTAATCCCATTTTACCCAAAATCACAAGGTTAGGCTTAAAAGCCATCCAGGACCGACTGAGGCAAATGAATGATATTGTCAGCATGGAAGTTACTATTAATATTTCTCACACAAATGCTGGCAGGAGCTAGGGTTAAATCTCAGCTTAAGCACAGTCAATACTTTCTGCAGAGCTTTAACTACTAATGGGCTCCAGGAAATCAACCACAGTCTTTACTCCCCAGAGCTGGGCCAGCTGCATTTGGCCCTCCCTGCCCCAGCATGCTCTCTATAAAGCTGAAAGAGGGATCACAAAAACCCCTCTGTGTCTGAACACTGCTCTAGAACAGCCCTTCTACCTCTGCAGAGCAGCATTTTTCATATCTTGCAGAGAGACAACTGAGGCACAGCACAGTTACCTGATCTGCCCCGGGCTACGCGAGACGAGAGGGGCAGAACAAGCACRCCTCCTCACATTTTCAAAAACTTTGGAAAGCTTTGGTTATTATGTATTTTTAGCAGCATACCAACAAACAGAGCTTGCATATAAARCTACAGCCCAATACCTCCTGCCTGCTGCGGTCAGGAGATGAATCGGGAGCTGCTGCAGGGGTTGTGGGGCAGCCTTCACTGTGAGCCCCTCTCCCAGGGCTGGAGCTGTGATCAGAAGATGCCCCATTCATAAAGATGGGGCTGCCACACCACAGCTCTGATAGCTCACGCCAGCAGAAAAGAAGCGGGGAAGGAGGGGCTGCTGCAGGTTTTAAAGCATTTTGAGGGGAAAGGAGGACAAATCAAGCCAGGCTTAAAAGCAAGTCTTCCCCTCACCCCCCAACCTCATTAGCTTCAAGGATGAGGTAAATTGTGAGGACAGTGAAGCATTTGTTCCTGCTCAGGAGAGCAATTACAGGCTCTCTTCCATATTTATCAGGGAAGGATCTGGTCAGGGACAAGTGGCAATAAAAGCACCTTAGAGGCCTTGAGTGTCCAATGTCATGAAGCTAAGGCCTTCGCCAAACACAAAACAAACCCTTAAGGAGGCCAAGGAAATTCTGAAGGTCATTGGTTTAAAAGTAGCCTGGGTTTCAGGAATAACATGCCTGGAATTGCTTCTGTGGCCTTAAAGCAAAGAAAAGGGGTGGGGGGTGGCTGCCCCACCACCCAGCAGCTCTGCATGCCTTGGAAGAGCCTGAAATGGGTACTCTGACAGAGCCCCCACAAATACTTTCCTTGAACAYGGACAGACCCTGCCCAGGGAAGATGAGTCTGAGAATAACAAGATCTGTAAGGAACATCTGGAAACGCTCTTGAGAGACAGCAGTGGCATGAAAGGGCTCATCTGCCTTTAGGAGGGGAGGCTTGAGCTGGTGGCTAGGGAGGAGGAGATCTGAAAAGCCCACAAAGTGTTGGCCCACAAAGCAAAGTGTTGGCAAGGTAGATGGCAGACAGCGAAGCAAGATGGGCTTCATGGAAATCTTCAGCCCTTTTGGCAGCTGGGAACGTGAGTGCGGTGATGGTACAGCCTCTCAGCCCAYGCTGTGATAAGCCCAAGGCTGCCTTAGGTGCAGACAGGCTACTGTGGTCCCAATAAACTAAGAGCTTATGCTGAGACAGGAAAACCAGCAGGGAGATTCAAGAAGGACCAAGAAAATAATTTTACCTCCACGTTCTAGACGTGATTTGCATGCAACATAATTAAGTTCCACGTTCATATATTGTGAGACAATCTACCCATTAATTAGCTGCCTGAACACTGCCTGAAGCGCTGAGGGGGTCAAGGGCCTCTCCTCCACGTTACAGCGATAGCCACGGCAGTTGAGGCGATCGGCAAACCATGGTGACACAGTTGGCAGCCACGGTGGGCGGTGGCTCTAGGGACTTCCCGCTCCAGGTGGAGCATGACTTCCGGACACGGAGCCAGAATCCAGGCRGCACCAAAGGACACCAGCTGGTTCGGCAGGGCTCACCATCCCACGCAGCAGGGCTCTGCGTCATCTCTCCCCTCGCCAGCAGGAATTCTGCAGCTATCTTAACGGGAACAGCAGCAAAGCGTTAAATGGCTATTGGGGATGCTCAGCCACCAGGAGGAAGGCCCGGTTGTTTCTCCCCCCTCCCACGTGGATGCAGCTTTGCTTAAAGAAGAGAGCACTAATCTCTTCAGAGATTGCACTGCTAGAATCTGCAATCAATAGCTCAGCTTATCAAAGGCGATTTCTTAGGCAGGATCTAACCTTGACAATGCAGTCCCTGGTTATGTTACCTTTGATCAATAACTGTTACAAATGCATTAGAATTAATTGGTTAAACCTTGCGATTCAAGTCATATTTTATTGTTTCCTGCACAGCTATCTCCCCTTCTCCTCTCAACATGGAAATCCTTTTTTTAAGAGCACAATATTCATTATTAAGGCTCTCTGAAATCGGCCATTGCTCACGGAGGCCTCACCTCCCTGTGCTCGCCTGAGCAGCCTTGTGTTGTCCTGTTTTCCCAGGACAATCGTGCTAAGGAACAAGGCTTGCACTTTTCACGTCGGCATCACCCATTACAATCCCATGCTGGTGACAGAGTGGCCAGTTGCTGTTTCAGAGGATGTCTGATGGTCTGTTGGGAATGACGAATGTTTTTGTCATCTGGTCCATGGTAGACCCAAGGAGCTCCTGTCGTGCACCTGAGCAGACGGCGCAAGAGCACATGGCAGGCACGTGGGCAGCCAGGGCTGCCCAGCTCTGTGCACGCTGYCCCTACGCTGCCACCCTGCGAGTTCAGCTATTTTCAGCGGAGAAAAAGGGCTGCAGGAGCCAGCTCCCACACTCTCGGAAGGAGTCTTTTACAAGTGATAAATTAACAGTACATAGGAAAAAATAAAGTGACAAACTCCCCTCGCCACCCTAGAGCAACCTGTCAAAAGAGCTATCCAGCCACTGAAGGATTTCTGGCAAAACTGAGAGCAGTGGCATGAGTTCCGCCACAAGAAGAAAAAGGACATGCTTCCCCTTCCTCAGGTGATGCTTCCCATCACCTGGCCGGTCCCCGATGACAAACAGCAGAGCTGAACTTTGCTTGCCGAACTGGCAGCGAATCCAGCCCAAGCAGCTCTGGTGCAATGCTCATGCAAGCCATGTCCAGAAAYGATTGCACAGTCCTTCTAGTTGCCCTGGAAGCAGGGATGTAATCTCACCTGACATGCCAGCCATACCAGAAGCCAGCCCTGAAACAGCCCTCTGCTCCCCAGAGCCAGCAACTGAGCCTACACAGATGCTAAATGTTAGGAAATCAGACAGCAATGCAGACAGCTCCCGAACTCAGCACCAACGGGATTGGGGAACACTAGCCACACTGCATCAACCCAGGCCACTATCTCCTTGCCAGCCCCTCTGCCTGCAGCACAGCAGTGAGGACACGCTTAAAACCTATCGTGTCCAAAATGTGGCAGCGATGCCCTCGGCCAAGTGGATGGGACGCAGCTGCTGACCCCAGGCTCTGACATGGAGACTGGAGGAGAACTCCTGCCACCACTTTTGCCATTCTCTATGAACATAAAAATAAATACATAAAACAAATACAAAAATTCAGCTAGTGTGACCCATCTAGCCAGTAGTATGTTCTGTAACCACAGGGGGGGGGAAGGGGGGATCTTCAAAGTCAAAATGAACCAGAAAGAAAACCAGTGCATTTTCAAATGAAGTCTGCAAACAGAACACTGTGCTTAGAAGCACCTGTCCTAGCAAACAGCCCTCTCCCACCCATTGTGCTCTGCTAACAATAAACCCTTTCAAGCTGGAAGACTCTTTATAATGTGGAAGTAAAACAACACTGACCAGGATCCCTTGGAAAATGAGGCCACAGAGCAGCAGGCTGCCCAGTGGCACAAGGACAGCCTCAGCTCACAGTGTGTGGGGGTTCCCTCCCACTGGCACAGCTCTTCCTAAGGCTCTCCTCGCAGGGATGCAGTCTCATCCGTTCCTGTGCTCTAACAGGTGACACCAGGTCCCTGAGGTGCACAGCGGGCCCAGCAATGCACTGCAGAGAGGGCTGTATGAGCAAAATGGAGCCAGTGAGACATCCCAAATTCATGTGCCAGGAGTCACACACAAGCCATCAGCACAGGAATGCAACCCTGCACCTGCAGTCATGCTTGCACTGTTTTGCACTGCTGGACTATTGTTGCTGCGAGAAGGCAGCCACTAAATACAGATTTCTGGAAAAAGTCAGGAAGAAGAAAGTTATCTAGGTGGCAAGAGCCTTCTTGTGGAGACATCAAAAGTGATGCTCTGCCTTTTGTCTGCAGGATGGAGTCACCACAGCTTAATGTGTTACCATATATCACCTGAGCTACAGTAAGTTGTTAAATCGCAGCAAATCTTATTGCATGCTTGAAATCCAAGTGATCAGTGACAGTCCCCTGTAAAGCAGGGACAGCTTCCACCAGTGCTTGGTCTTGCAGAACACTAAAAACTCTTGGCTAATTCATTAAAGCACTTGAGCTCACGCCTGACTTTAAACACATGTAAATATCTGAGGAGTAAAAAACACTCTGTAAGACCATATGCCTGAAAGTATGTGACAGCTGATAATACCTCTCAGCTTCTCATTTAAAACCAGCTTTCAAGTCAAATTATCTTGTGGCATACAAGAGTTAAAGAAAACCATTTAACTTATATTTTATTTYACTCAGTCTGATTATATAAAAAAGTCACTGTCAAACAACCCACACAAACAGCCTTCACTCACAGAAGTGGTAAAATGAACCAGGAACAAAAGGCTGTTGTAGAGAAACAGCCATGACTGAGCAATGCTGGTGAATGAAGGCTGCAGGTGGGCCAATGCTGTATTTTAAACAATCACAACTAGTATTATTACAAAGGGGAAAACCAGCTGCCAAATCAGGCTTTTTACCATAAGATGTGACCCGAAAAATTCCAATATGATTTTCAAACAATAGGAAACACCATACCATTGGAGTCAACTGCAGTCCAACCCAACAGAAGTTGTTTGCGTTGCTTTTTGACAGAGCCACTGGAAGGAAAAACATACTTTTGCAGGTTTTTAAATTCGTTCTAACATATTTTTTATTTCAAAGTCAAAGAAAGAGCACTGGAATCATGACATGGGTTTAACTTTGCAATTCCTTTGTAATTTTGCCTCAAGTCCTTATCTGAGTTTCTGAGAGATTAAGAAATCTTCACATAGCATTTATAGCCCAGGTTAAATTCCCCACTAGACAACATACTCTGTGTCACCAGTTTACAGTAGATTATTAAAAAAAAAAAAAAAGTGTGCATCAAGGTAGTTTACCTCGAAGTGGATGACTAAAGCGTAATGTTAACAAAAACATATGCTTTATGTCAGAGAATGAATACAGCATTCCTGTTTCATTTTTAAGCTTTACCATYTACACTCCTCCCTCTTCAAGATAGCTTGACGTATATTTTGGGTTCACTCCTCTACACACTATCATTCACAGGAGTATACAGCTAATCATTCATCTTTAATACAGCAGCAAGATTTGTCCTGTAGCAACCAGCACTGCAAAGCTCTCCCTTACGTGCAGCTCTGTTATCTGCACAGCCTCTCTGGCAAGATCAGACCCGCAGCTCCTCCGTATTGCTCTGGCCCCTCCACCTCCAGCTCCRGGGAGGCTGGCCTCATGCATCAGCACAGCTTCCCCCTCTGCCTTTACGTGTGAACCGCTCTCCTCAAATTAATGCATCCTTCAAATCCCGGCCTTGCCTCCTGGGGGGATGCCTCCCTATATCGCAAGATCAGAAGCCAGAGATAAAGACAAATGCGTTTTCTGGATAGATCTAGTTATACAATAACTAATCAAGATAGCAATACGCTCTCAGAGCACTGGGTGTGCGAACCTTCCCACATCTTTTCTACTCTTTGGTACACTCAAACCCCTCAGATGGATGGGAGCCTTCCTAGCAGCTCGCTGGGGCCTTCTCTGCGTCATCCTCCAAGGCACAGTCACCTGCTTGGCACACAAAGCCAACCCTGCTCTTCAAGACCACTTCTTACAGCCATGTTCAAAGTCCCAAGTCCCAGGGTGAGCTCAATAATCTGAAACCTGAATATCTTTTTTTTTTTTTTTTTTTTTTCAGCAGCTCCTGGAGGAAAGCTGCTGTAAACAGCTCTGCTCCAAAGGCATGGTGGAACTCAGTATGAAATCCCATCTGCGCTGATGCAAGTGTCCCTGGGCAGCTAGTTTGATATGCCGGACCTGTTCCTGGAGTGACCAAGGACCCCTTTAAGTTCCCCCACTTTCCCTTCTCTGAAGCAAGCAGCATCTCTTGGATTTTCCTCCTCTTTAAGGAAACATATCGCATAGTAAACCAGAATAGTAACAGAGTAAAATGCAGCCCAGACACCTACTAAAACAAACGACCAYGATTCAAACATGATTTGGTACTCAGAGAGCACAGGAAAAGGAGCCGACTGGGAACAGACATTAGCTGCATTGTTTAACAGAAGTTTTTGAGACACTACAGTAACAAAAGACTTAGAAGGTACAGAATAGTCAGCCCTACTCAGGACATTGATGTACGGCAGCAACCTGGATAAATCATCTATACAAACACGCATTGCATTCTGCGCATATATAAACAAAAAGGCAAAACCTTTAGAAGAGTCTACTATCTCTTAAATCTATATTGTACTTCCGTGAAAAAAAGCTTGAGAAAGGAAGGTTTTCAAAAACCATCTGTGGCACAGAGGGAAAATAAAAGTTTCATTGATTTTCATCACCAAATTTCTTTAGCATCTCTTAAAACATTTCCCTTAAATTTTCATGCAACAAACAACTTGCGTTGCACAACAACCTGGAAAAAATCAAACTGTATTGCAAGAGAAGCATAAAGCTCAGTTAAACTAGWCAAGCTGTTAAATCGCCCTGCTCCTCCCATAACAGTGTACACCACCCCACGTGCAATGGGGACTGTGCAAGGCGGCCCTGCGTGCCTGTTCCTCCAGAGTTCCCCATCCCCAGGTGCGCAGCTGGGCACACAACTGGACGGTACGGACAGCTTCCCCCAGGCTGAAGCACTGAAGGGCACAGCCCACGCCACCGGCCAGCCACTTCCTAGGGCCAAAACATCGACCATTTCTGGCCGCCGGATCCTAGGCAACCCCAGCCTCGCTGACGTGCCCATCAGGCCCCAGCAAACTACAGATGCATTTAGGGGCTCCCTTGCTGGGGAGCAGGGTTGGCCAGCAGGAAGAAAGGRCTAAGCGACACAACCATAGGAAAGCTATTAATTGGTTCTGGGAACCAGGCAGGAGTGAAAATGGCTTTTCTTTCCTTTTTGGAGGGAAATGGGAAACAATGGCATCCTTTACCAGATGCTGCCAGGCTGCAACAGCCTCACTAAGCCAGAGTAAGAAACTACAGTAACATTATCACTTGCGTGCGGGAAAACCTTTGGAGAACACTGCCTTTTCTCCATAAGCCACAGCTATCAAAATGTCAGGAAACACAGAACTAGATGAAAGCCCCAAACAACGCATAAGAAAGTTACACTGCTGCCATTTCTCTGCTCTGCTGGTGGTTTCTTCCCGATTTGCGATGAAGAGTATGAGAAGTTCTGTTTCTTCTGAAGGTTTCTTTTTTTTTAGCCCCACTTCTTTACAATACAAGCAACGTAAAGTCTTGTTTTCTATGATTTTTTGGGAAGATTTTTTCTTGGTATGGTCAGCTGTATATGGTGGATGGAATGTATATTTCCTTTGCTAAGGAAATAGAAGTGCTGGATGTTCATAAAGACCTCCTTGGTCTCAATTGTTCAGCGGGCACCACACAACCAAGACGACAATATGGTTTTAAGCTGACTATAACCATTTTCCTTCCTCAGATACTCAKCTCTCTCTCTTATGATCTCATCCAGCTCCACATTTGCCAAGACCCAAGTTTCTCATACAACACAAATGAGCAAAATGAGAAAAAGCCTTTCAACACCTTCTTACGCTTTATAAAGTTGCAACAGAAGTGRTATAAAGTCTCTTGCCTTACAGATCACTTCTGTACGTCCGCGTTCAAAAAGATAACCTCACACCTTCTGATCCACGAAGCACCGGCAACACTGTGTTAGTGGTTGTGCCAACTCTGTTATTTTACCAGGAGTGTTGAAATACAAGATGCTGTTTTTCAAGTTTTTAGTTCCTGGTATCCTATGCGAACATGAAAATCTCAGCTCTCTTTTTGGAAAGGTAACTAAGCTTTAGTTCATACAGCTGCAAAGAGAAGCCTACAAAAGCATCCAAATACAAGCCAGGATACCACATCGCCTGTATCCTTTAAACCTCTCTCTTTTTAAGCCAATATTGCAAGGCTTTTGAGTTAGTTCTTCAGAAGCTTGACGTAGGGCTAAAAACACGTAAAGGACCAAAAATCTGACTGACATTGAGAGCATCGTATCTCCAGAATGCCGATGTTCACACAGAAAGCGTGCTAAATCCCACATCGAGCGGGGCATAAAGCGCCTGCAAACGTTTCGCAGTCGAGATCAGCTCCTTACAGTCAGAGCGCGGTGTCAGTTTGGGCAGGCGGGTGCTATTTTTAAACTCGATAAGGGGTAGCTCAGAAAACACAACTGATTCTGCTGCTCAGGCAGCTTCAAAACAACCTTCCCTACTCCACAAGGAGGGGAAAACGCAGCCCCGAGCGGGAGGCGGCGGCGGGCAGGGGGCCGCGCGCGCCTTCGCCTCACGGAGCGGGAGCCGCGCGCGGCCGTTGGCGCCTCCGCCCGCCGGCCCGGCCCAGCCCCCCCCCCCGGCCCCGGGGAGGGGAAGGCGCGGCGATGCCCGGCTTGAGGGGGGCCCGGCGGCCCCCGCGGTGCCGACCCGCCCCGGGACAGGCGCACGGCGGCAGCACGAGGCCTCCCCGCCCCACGCCGGGCACCCGCCGGCCCCGTGGGGCGGGGGCTGGCGAGACGCGGCCGTTGCTCCCCCCCCTCCCGGCCCCGGTACCTCGATCTTGTCCACGCTGCGGGCGCAGCCCACCACCTTCATGCCGTGCTGCACCAGCGCCCGCGCCACGGCCGCGCCGATGCCCACGGAGGCGCCGGTGACCAGCGCGACGCGCCCGGTCCAGCGCTCCATGGCCGCGGCCCGGCCCGGCCCCGCCGCCGCCGCCGCGCACAATGCGCCGCCCGCCCCGCGCCACGGGCCACGCCCCCGCGCCGTTGGCCACGCCCCCGAGGCGCCGGCCACGCCCCCGACCCGTTGGTCCCGCCCTCTGCGGCGCCGGCCCCGCCCCCCGCGCCGTTGGCCCCGCCCCCTGGCTTGTATCGAGTTTGCAAGGGCTCAGCCGGCGGCGGGTGGGAAAGCGAAGGCGGAGCGGCAGCAGCGGGAGACGCGCCCAAGGGTGGGCCCGGGAAACCTGCGGCCGAGCAGCCCCTCTCACCGCTTCGGTCACCTGGCGCCCCTGCCCCTCACAGCAGCGACCACACTCGCGCGCCCGGCTGCAGCTCGGACCCTAAAGTGCCGTTGCCTCACTTGAGCAGCACGTGCTGTGTATCCATCAAAAGTCACCTTATTCCTAAGGCGAGCCAGGTGCAGCTGCAATTAGCTCTCCCCAAGGAGCGCATGTGAGGAGAGAGCCAGGAAGCCTGGGGGAGGCTGCAGGTCGGAGGCAAGTGGGAATGGTAATTATTTCCAAAAGCGAAACAAAACCCCAGAGGGGCCTGGATCCGCTGGGCTCTGACATCGCCGTGCTAAGCACCGCTTACTCGGTGCAGGAGAGAGTTTACGCTCTGCAGGGATGCAACAACGAGGAAGCAGTGCCAAAAGGAAAGGGGAGAAGCATCGGCTGCCACAAATAGAGCTCAGGAAGGCCACGAGGCTGTGCAATGAATTTTGATTAAAAAAAAAAAAAAAAAAAAAAAGTCTTTTGGGGGGAATTAGAATTTCCCCAAATTGGGTGATATCAGCAATTAGTCTCCTCAGTGCTTTTCAAGCAGAGAATACAAAAAGAAAGCATACAAAATACTCAGGGAGGTAGCTGTAAGGTCTGACATCCCTCCACCCTGCAGCAGCACAGCTGACCAGCTCCAGGTGGAGGCATAAACTCCCCCATGCCTTTTCCCTCCCCCACTTTCAGCAGTAAAAATCCTCCACCCTTTCAGGCCCCTTTCACTCAGCAACCAAGTAGCAAGCCAGAGACTTAAATAGAGCTACAGAGATAGGAGAGCTTGGTTAATTTTCATGGGAGAAAACATGTTTCATAAAGTCAGATGCAAGAGTTCTTGTGCAGGACAAAACAGCACTATAAAAGCACTGTCATCTTCTCTCCCAAGGAATAGAGATCATCCTTTAATAACTTGCAGAAACTTTTGAAGAAACCAATTATGTGAAACTAAAAAGCATAGATATTTAATTTATGAAAGAAGAAAGAAAAGTTTAGGATTTGACAATTCTGTTTAAACTCTGGAGAAGTCTCAACTATGAGTTAGATGTAAATTGAAAATCTCTTTTCCTCGCTATGGACAAATAAATAGTCGTAAATTTTAAAAATATGAATGTGAATAGGCAAGTCATTCCCTACTGCAGGCAATAAATGCACAGTTTTGTGGACCAGCCCTGAAAAAAGCAATTGCAGTTTTTGGTAGTTATCTATCAGATCTAAGAATTATAGTCATCAAAATGTTTCTGGCTGCAGCATAGTTACACCAGTAATCTCTTGACTATGTAACACTGCAAATAACATGTGCAAGTAGCATGGTGATAAGTRGAAAGCTCTCTGCATCTCTGAATTTATCTAAGATGTGATCACATTGTTTCAAGAAAAGCAACATTCAAGTTACCAACAAGATACAGACAATACAAGGAATTAAAAATGGGTCCTGAATCACACTTGGATAATGTAGACSAGTTGCATACAAATGACACAAGGGACAAGGGCGGGGGGGAAGTAGTCTTCCTCAAGATGCAGAGCAAAATCATTGACAYTTCTCTAATACAACACACAGACCATCACATTAACATGAAACAGGTTTGTGAGAAATAGGAAATGATAATTTCTGCCAAATGTATCTTATTTGGATTCTCCGACTGGGTGCAACTTTACTTACAATATAGGTCCCAGTCCTGATACCCAGACCTCCTCCCACTAGCAAATACAAGAACTTCCCAGGATTTAAGAACTACAAAGCAGCCATACTTCATAGACTAAATTCCCTACTGTCTTCAGTAGTGATTCRTAGCAGAAGTTTAGAAAAAGGGTGTCAAGCAGAGCGAGAAGATAGTGACACTTGGCAGTTACATGCAGCATGGGGACTTCCTGGGCCAGAGAGCGTCTCTGCACCTTCAAGTCCAATGACCCTCAACAGACCACATTAAACAGATGTATGTATCTGGTCACTTTTGGACCCATGAACACTTCCCGCCTCCTCACTATGCTGCAATAATGAGTTGCCTAATTTAATCAAGATCAAGCTCTCTCTTTGGCTCTGGGCTAACTTGGATTTGGAGCAGAAAGCGAAGGAGAACATTAGCAAAAGTTCAATTCCTAAGTAACATCCCTAAGAACTGACTGCTCAGCCTGTCACTGGAAGTTTTTTAAAAACAAAAGTTATTTAGGCAGCTTTACATTTTRTAAAAAATAAACTAATATTTGTGTATCTTGCCCAAAAGGGAAATGGTTGTAGGAGACTTTCCCACGGTGGCTGGCGGCTTGGGGCCTGCGTCAAGCACAAGGCCCCCAGGCCGGCAGCTGTACCGCAGAGCTGGGGCTGTTGCGACAAGCAGGGCCCCTTGGCTATCATAGCTGTACGAAATCTTTAGTGCGCACCGATAGCACAGACGTTACCGTTCGAGAAGTAGCAAGGCACGAACAGGAACTCATGGGCATTTGTTACTGCAACTGTTAGTACCTGAGCTGGCCACATGGAATGCAGTTCTCTCCTCTGGCCCATGTCAGCAAGTACCAAACTGCTTGAGTGTTCTGTGATAACACTGCATTTAAAACAAAGTATCTCAATTAGTTACATTTCTTATCACTCCAGTTCCTGGAGAAGCACAAAACAACTAAGCTCCACTTAAAAGTAATCCTTTCAGCAATCGACAAGAGCAGCTAGTCATCTGAATTAGCCCTTCGCGTATGCATAAGCAGTACCCAGCCAGCTCAGCACTTTGAAGTTAGACATTTTAACGATTGCTGACAAACTGAATATTTAGGTAAAAAGAATTGTCACAGTAAAGATCACAGTAAAGAAAGTTAGCTTTTTACAACAGTAAATGTTTGTGAGTACTTGAGAAAGTGTTCTCTTTGAAGTTGGACAACAGAACACATGCTTCAAAGGAAGCTGAAGTTTCATGAAGTTCACTTTGTGAACTACACAATTAAAAAAACAGCACTAGTTTCTCTTATTCTGAAACAAATTAATTCTCAGGATTCATTTAAGAACATTGGGCATAATAAGCACCTGCAAGCACAGCGCCACTTTAYCTTCTGTCAAAAGCATAGAGTAAAAGCCAAGAAAACAAACCTGTGTCTCCCCGTTGATCAGAAAAACTAACTACTACAGTACAGAGAACATGGAAATTAGGAATGATACTCTGTAATTTTGCTTATGCCCCAAACCCATCTAACAAAAACCAAAACAGAATCTTCCTCTTCTAGTGGTGCAGCTGCCACAGAAGTTAGCTGATGTCAGCTGAATCTGAATGCTTACTGCGCACAACCACATCACCGTCTCCAGTCTGTCTATTTAGTATCAGTTACTGAAATAGCTTTCAACACACCTTGAGATTTGCTTAAGGGAATAACGAATTCAGTTCTGAGGACCAAGCGTAAGTGCTCTTCCACAAATTTTTTGCTCTTAAGCAAAATATTGTTCTTAAGCAAAATAAAATAAGAGCAAATATTGTGCTCTTAAGGACATGGTATCTTATGACATGATTTGTTTGTAACAGAGTGGTATGACAAGTGGTGGGAATGTGATATGTGGGAGATTTAGAAAAAAAAAAAATCTCCCTTTTTCCTTGGATCAAATTCTGATTGTGTTGTAAGGGAGAACAAGTGCGGTAGTATCCTAACTGGCATCAGTAATTATCTTCACAAAAAACTACTTTAAGGCCCCCAAAASTCTATAGCATCTGCGCTAACAAGTTCAATACCATCACACACTAAGCATGCTGACCTTTAGCAAAGCAGTAATGTCAAAATTTATAGCTTAACACTGCTTAGAGACACCTCAGCTAGCTCCGTGTAGCGCCATGCCAATATATTACCTAATACCCTGGAAGCAGAGTAGCCACATGGTGTGGAGTATACAACCTCAGCAGTGACAACGAGGTTGGGTACAACGCCATGCTGACGCAACCAGGTTATTATGGACTCAGYTTGTCTGCAGTAACTTGAAGATCTCTATACCACAGGACAGTGGAGAATCAGTCGAATTAACTCGTTTTTCATGAGTGCCACAGATGTGACAATACTTTTCCCAGGAAAATCTGCTCAAATTACAACTACCTACACAAAGCTATACAGACTGAAATAACAGCTGCCTACCTGCACCAAACAGCAAGAATTCAAAGTGCTGAAAATGAATGTTTAAAGTAGAAACATGTACGCCAACTTTTACTATGCATATTAATAAATATTCTTTATTTAAATTTTGCACATTGCGCTTTAACATATTACATCCAAAACATTTTGCCAATGGATGTCTACTTTGTAAAATCTTATATTCAGCTCATTGTCATTCTGTACAGAATTATAGGTACAACATTACTTTGCCACTAGTTCGCTTTTTGTAAGTCTCACAGTAAGAGAAACATTTAATGAAAAGAGATGGCTTAAATTATGAGAGGCTTGCACAGCTACTCAACTAAAGATACAAGCCTGAAGAAAGAACAAAATTAATGAAATCACCTCCACCAGCCTCCCCCCAAAAAAACAAAAAAAAAAATCACATTAATTTAAGATAAAATTTTGCCATAAGTCACTAAATTAAGTTTTTGAAAGAGAAGGCGCAGTAGTCATCTTGAGAATTTCAATGAAAGACAGAGCTATTTTATTGTATTTAGTTCGCTCCAGCCGTTGTCAACCAACCGTTACAAATGGGCCTCTTGTGATCATTTAAGCGGCAGTATTTATTAAATTTCTCCTTCAGATGCTGTCGGTATTGTTCTCTATTGCTGTAAAAAGACTTGTTGTTTGCCATAAAGGACTGTATTTCATCTTGTGAGATAAAGATTTCCTCATCAGAAGTGCATTCAGATTCATCCTACAAATGAAAACAAGCATGTAAGAACTCAAACACTGCCCTTCCTATACCATACACCCGTCTTTCAATTTTACATGTTGTCCACAGTTGCTCTGAAGAAAGATGTAGCCTTCATATCATAACAACACAAGAAGTCTTAACTGGTTAATCCAGTCACTTGAATGATAGCGCTCTGCTACTTGCTGGGTAAGAGGCAGCCTACACAGTCATGAACTCTAGCAAAATTAGCTTCAGTCTTAGCTAGTTTCCACTGGAAGAGGATAGCTTATATTGGATGTTCAAAGAACAAGGCATGCAAAAGCAAGAAGAAGGGGAAAGAACRGAAGATGGAGGAAAATTGTTCGAGGAGCCTGAGCTGGAAAGTAACATTTGAGGCATGAAGGCAACAATAACGCATACTTCTTTTCAAGGAATGATACAAACGTTCATAATGAATACTGATAATACAAATTGTCATTTACATTCCAGCAATAGGTGATTCCTCCTCCCCTGCAAAGCAACTGAATTATATACTTCACAGAGAAAGTGTAAAAGCAAACTAAACACCAGGAGAGTAAGCTATGAGCTTCTGGCTCAGTTACATTATCTGCTGTAAAACTTCATTGAGATTTGAGTTCTAAAYCTCACCCCCAACCCCAAGGATTTAAAGTTACAATTCAAAAAGTCAGAATAAGTGGTTACTTACAAGGAGTTCCACTAAGCTCTTGGCACCTTTTCCAGTATCAGGAACAAGTGACATTTCTGTAGGTTCAGCAAACTGTGACACATTTTTCATATGCTCAAACCAAGGCAACTGCTGCCCACTTTTTTCCGAGCTACAGCAGCTTTCAGCATGTGTGTCTTTGGTCTTGTCACGATGAAACTCTGTATGCATGATATTTCCTGAGGTCTCTCTGTTACCTGGATCTGCAATACAGCTTCCAAGTTTCTGAATCTAAAAGTAAGAACATCTGTAGTTAACTACCAGCCATGTTATACTGAAACATTCAAGTTTCAGAATGGGGGGTGGACGGGGCACGGAGGGAAGAAAAGGAGGGAAAACAATTGAAAAAGGCTGCAAGGATGCTTTTTAAAGTGTGTGTGTGTGTGGGGGGGGAAGATGACATGTTAATACCCCAAACGTGCATAATTGGAAGCACKGGAGAAAAGCAAATCATTCTGCCAGAATCTATTCTAAGGAGGACTTTAATTACAAAAATTTGGACAGAGAGGTAAGAAAAGACCCATGTTACCTAATTTACTACCTTAGTCACCATCCAAATTGGAGATTGTAAAATACCTTAAAAAAAAAAAAAAAATATGTATGCAATTAAATAAGTGTTCTGGTATAAGCTAAGGTCCTTACATGTTCGTTCTCACACTTCAAAGTTTTACTTTTCTTTTTCTTCTTTTTGTTTTTGCCTTTTGTGTTATTCTCTTCTGAATTAGCCCAACATTCCACACAGCTATCTCCATCTTCCTCTTTGTCATCACAGCGATGGACACATGAATCATCTCCTGCAAAAGACAGAATTTCACTCTCAGATAYACTCCTGATTTTTTTTTTTTTATATACAAAGTTCTTGCCAAACCTACCATTTTCATCATGGTTACAAATGCCTTCAGTGCAGGCCACATCTGATCCCTCTCGAGATCCTGTTTCACTGCCCTCCATACTAGACGAATAGCCACAATCACTACCATTACAATGTGGAGACAAACCTGAGATGAGGGGAAAAAATTATGGTCATCCCCAGTAACTGTTACACATTCTTTAGTTATACCTCTACCAACAGGTCATTCTTAAAAACACACAGAAAATACACATTTTAGACCGCTTCCAAGATTTTTTTAAGATTATCTGTACATCACTTACCCCATGAATGGTAGTTTTAAAATGAAGATTATGAAATTTAACATACCTTTCTTTATTTTAGGTGAGCCTAATAGGGTACCACTACTAGGACAGGTGCAAGAAGTGCTTTCATTAGTAACAATTACTTCTACACAATTGTTAGCTTCTTCAGCGCTACCACAGGCTTTGCAACTATTTTCCATGAAGTCCGAATTTTCCTTAAAACAAAAACCAAAAATTAAATGCAAGTACTGGAAGTAGCTCAGCCAGCATCTTTAAAAAGGATGTTCTTTCCACAAGAAAAAAAAAAAAAACAGTTGACAGTGATTGGTAACAGACACTTTCGTATGATTCTTTAGAAGTACAAGTCAACTCAAAACCCCTACTTTCCACACAAGAATATGATCTGTAGTTAACAGAATTCTAGTTCAGCCAAGAGATGTAAAATAATAATTGCATTTATTCTGCAGAGTATGTTGAATTTATCACAGAAAAAATGCTTCCCTAAAAAAAAAATTAATGGTAGTTGTCTTTGATTAGCATTTGAATTACCATATTCTAATTTGAGTGATCTTTAAGAAATTATAATTCAAAGATATTCTAATATGCTTTACCTAATCACCTAGATTTATGATAAAAATAAAAAACAGAAGAGTTCCAAGCAATCACTTTACAAAAATACTTTACTATTCTGGAAGAGTTGGTAAATTCCAGTAGTGACCAAAACCAGTTCCCAGAAATGAAACACAGTAAAAACCTCTGAATTATTCTGAAGCTGAGCACYGAGTTGAGGAACGAAGCACCAAATTAAAAGTCTAGTTGTTTAACACCAGCAGAAACTAACAGCTATCAATGTTTACCTTTGCTTGACTTATTTCCTTCTCTTCTGTTGTTTGCAAAGGAGCAGGGATCTCACACACACATTTATTTTTCCGTCTATTCTTTCTTTTTTGGCGCTTCTTCTCTTGTTTAAGCTCTCGCACTCTTTCCTCTTCTGAAAACTCTTCACAGAGTTGTTCCAATCGACTAATACCCTGCACTTTTTCCACAGCCATCTGTTTATGATATGTTAGATCTATTTATAGACATTAATCACGACTCAAGCTTTTACATTTATAAAAAAAGGAGGAGGAAAATAACTAGTAAATACTTTTTATGGTAAAGTCACAGCAACACAACTATCAACACCAGAAGATAAACTGCCTATTCAGATTAGTCRTTAAATTTAGCCCTCTGGAGACGAGTATGTATGTGAGAGCGTATGATTTATTTAACTTGGGGCTCAGATTCACAATTTTCAGTGAAAAGCTATGGACTTGAATACATTCGTGGATCTGTGTTTATGCAGGAACTTCAATTATATAATACAGCACAGGGGAGAGAAAAAACATCATTATTGATACAGAATTCCTGTAAATTTTTGACTAGGGTRACCACTGAAAAAAGCAGGTCATCTACTTGATTCTTAGGTGCTCCAATTTATAAAGATATAGATATACCTTAAAAACCTAGCAAGTATCTAAGCATATTGCTGTTCACTAATACTATTTTAGAACAAGTATCAATATGATATGACTGAAAAAACACTAAGACAAACATGATAAAAATGCTACAATGCACCTAGTCCAATGTCACTTCCATAGCAACAGAAGTCTTAAAAAAGAAATACTTAAAAAAAGAAATAACTAGATTAAAGTTCCAACATAGTTCTTCCCAAACTGACTTTACCTTCCTCCCTCAATTTTTAGAAAGAACAGTCATTATGAATGGAACAAGCATAAAAAAAATTCTGCATAAAAGCGCAAGATAAATTTACTGGTATTTGTGTTAAATATGCTATTGGAATATATTAAAGGAATTGAAGAGAGTTCTGTCTAAAGTTCAAGATCTTATAGAATTRTTACAGAAAGTCTTTGAAACTAGCCACTGAGCACACTGAATGTAAAATTTAGCAGTTGTGTTTGTAATTTAAAAGCACATCCATTTTCACTAATTACCCAAACTGTTGAACTGTTTCAACCTGTTGTAGTCAGAGCTACTTAAATGCTATCAGTAGCAGCAACTTCACTGTGAATGAAAAACAGAAAATACAGCATACTATGTTGCGTGTAYACAAAGTGAAAGCAAACAAGTTTCAATCTCCTATGTTCCAGTACACTTCACTGCAGAATACAACTCAGTTTTAATATACATTGATATTACACAGCTGTTGCCTACAAAGAACAGGGGATTGAATGCAAGACCTTGAAAGCTCCTTCCAGCCCAATGTTAACAGAAAGCAGAAAAAAAATTTTAGTGTAATTGCACATAGTCATTATAGCATTCCAAATACAAGTTAGATAAAATTTGATTTTTACCTCAAAGCTTTTGCGTAAAGCATCAACACCTAGGTAAAAAAGCATCTGCCACGTTTGTTCCTCAGCCCGCAACTTTTGCCAGATTCGATGTAATCTTTCATAAAGATGAATACCCAGGCAGGTCAAAACTTCTTCTTGCGCTATGTCTATTGTCTTAGCATGCCTTTCTCTTCGTCTAAAGAGAGAGTTGAACCAAAGTATAGGTATTGTTAAAGTAGCTGGAAGTCCACCAAAAGATCAAAGCAGTTTAATGAAGTCTTTATTAAATGTACAACTGAAGATATGTTTGCACGAATGGCTTTTTTTAAATTGAGTTCTGCTGTGCTGCATGCAGATGCAAAATAGAAAGGACCAGGTCAAAAACATCACTACTTTCCGGACATGTTCTTCTGTGCATGGCACTGTAAAGCTGCACTATGCCTTCCACCCTGTGGCTTCTGAAGGTGTTATCCCACCCGTTCCTCTTTGCCATTATTAGAAGGGMTCAGCAGAGTTTTACTGTTAAAGAGATGAAGCCATTCAATTCCTAGAATGCTTATTTAGTTTATAGCAAATATTTCAGCTTCCTAGACACTCACGTCAGTGCCAGTTAACTGAAGCTGTATCAATACACACAGAAGTTTATATATACTCACCTTGCAACAAAACGTTTCAGAACTAACCTGTATCTATCATCTGYTAAGGAAAATCATTATAAAAGGGTTTCCTCTCCTAATCACACAACTATGATCTTGTTGTAAGATTAAGTTCAGAACAGTATTYTTAATCAGAGGATTTTAAGATGCTAAAACAAATTCAGAAATTACTATACATACAAATGGTGACAAAATTAAATCGAACACTTGGCATTCAGTAAAACTTTCAACCAAGGCTCTCCTTCTATTTCGCATATTTTGAACACCTCAATGGAAAAGGCAGCGCTAATGAGTGAACAAATGAACTAGAAGACATTTAGTAATTTCTTTCAGTCTTGCTTTTAGAGTTAAATGCACTTTAAAGTTAGAAGCACACATAAAGTCTTCACTACTTTGAAGCACTAGCTTGAAAGTGTACTTCAGTATGAAGATTTACTTTTAAAAGTTTATTATGCAGCAGAGAGGCAAAAATCACTTTTGCAAAATACATTCGATAATAAAATAAAGAAGCAAAGCGCTAGATAGCCCACTCTAGCAAATTACATACTCATACCCTCCTGCGAACTCTGGTTCAGCTCGACCCAGCAGGTGYGCGATGAAATCTGTTTCACAGCATACATGTATATGACGCTCATGTGGACAGCAACGCAAACCCTCATAAAGTGCAGCACAGTAGCCCTTTTCTTTGCTGCAGTCTAGCTCACCGATAAGAATATTGTATGCCCGAAGTACTTTATTTTTGCAGTCAGTGCAAAACCTGTATTAAGACAGATCATAACAGAACTGAATTCTTATTCAAGCAGAAATTTAGAACAGCTTAGTCTAAGTTATAACATACTGAGCTATGCAACAGTACATGCTATATTTAAAGTATGTCATACTAATGTTTATGCTACTCCAAAAGGTAAAATAGTAAGACTTTGGATGGAAGCCGTGTAAGTTTATTATATGTAATTATACTACCTATCACACATTAAAAGTTTGGATATCAATTTTCACACTCCAAGGCATAAATCAGCTAATGGTTAATATGAAAAAAAATCTAGATGGATATGCAATTCATTTTTGTTCAAAAATCAGGAATCTAGCAGTGAAAAAAATGCATCTTTAGTGTAAGTCACACAATATTCCTCAAGTAGCATACTCAGAGTTACTTTACAGCAATTATTTAAAGTATACTTAAGTCAGTGATAAGAACAAAAAACAAWCAAAAAAACCCTTTCCTCTGTTGCCTACTCTATAAAATTCTTGTTTCCACTACAAGTCTCTTTAAACATATTTTGAATTATTAGATTACTACACAGGTAGCCAAACAAGGTTACTCACAACACAATGTATTCAGCTTAAATATGTGATAGCTCAGATAACTAATATAAGAATAGTATAGCTATGAAGTCAATTATAATTAAAATAAAACCAAATTAAGCACATTCTCTTTTAAAAGAGTAGCCATCTCCAAGAAGCTACAAAGCTTCTAGCTATATTATTCTAAAAATGCAAGTCAGACAAGCTGCTCACATTTCAGCTTTCAGCTTGAAGARCTTGCTCTTTGTGTCATCTCTGGATAGTGTTTTTCCCTTCCCTACTTTGTCCAGTCACGTGGCAGCATTAAGTCAAACATGTTTTGATGTTTGATAGACCTATGATAACAAGCTAATTTCTGTGCTGGAAGGAAACAAAACAGTAATAATACTGCAGGTTAGCATCAGGAATGCTGCCAACACCATGTTTAATGTCACAGAAGATTAAAGTTAYTTTGTTTCCAAAGTGTTATTTCCACACCACCACCCCCACGCCCATCTGTGCCCCCACAGTTTATATCAAAACCTTGAGACTACTGGAAATTAAAATTTTCTCATCAGTATGATAGCTACTATACACATGCAACAATAATTTACTGACCTGTTTTTTCCTGCAAGAAAGAAGTAATAGAGCTAGCACTATTAAGTCACAAATGACTTTTCAAACAGGTGTTTATAAGCAATGTCAAACCTAAAATCTCCTCCTGCTTCCATTAGTTTACCTCACATTATTTTGAAATTGCACATACTCCCCAAAAGCCTAGAAGACAGTCCCAAACAGAGTGGGTGACTTGTAGAAGAACTGAAAAAAATACTCTCACAGAAATGAGAACTGCTGTGCACAGAAAGCATCAGTTTCAACACTCTATATTATTAAGAATGCAGAGATTTAGTACTAATTTGTATCAGTACAGCACAAACTAATCCAAGATTCCCTCAAACACACATACAGTTCTAAAGGCATCAATTAAAATACTTTAAATAACATGAAGAAAAAAAAAGAGGGTAGAGCTACCTAAAGTTAGAATTTTTTACAGTGTACAGCCTGTCCCACAAAAAAAATAATAAAAAAAATCTGATGTTCATAAGCCTGTTCACGCTGCTGAAATTGCTGCGGGAATGCTAATCATTGCCATGAGACAGTTTTAAAGTTGCAAGTGAAACTCATGTTTGTATTAAAAGATGACAAAAAAATACACGGAACATATCCAACCATAACACATCGAATTTTTATAATTTATTCCTAACCAAAAAATTGAAACTGCTATGACTTCACCTAGCATCTGTGCATTTCTGCTACTATAACTGGGGACAATAAGTAAAATACAAAGAATACTTAATCTACCTAATCATCAACAGTTGTAATGCAATCTTGTGAGGTTGTCTATCACTATAAACCTCAGAACTTCAGTTTTAAAAAGGTATCATAGGAATCCTGTAAATTTTTAAACATTGTGTGCACTTTACACRTACTTTGATTCACAAGAATATGCAGATCTATTACTCAGTATGAAAGCATWTCTTAATTCTCTTAACATACCTGTGTTTTCGTAGATACGTTTCTAATGTTTCTAAAAGACAACTAGAATCAATTAAAACTACTTCATCTCTGCATTCTTGGGACATGAGTTCCCACACATCCATCCAACAACCCCTGCAAAAAAAAGAAAAAAAAGAAGAAACAACATAAGAAATAAAGACTGTACATTATCCTTTTAAGAGGGGGAAAAAGAAGCAAAATAAAGCATCTTTAGTTTACCTGACTGCTCCCTGGAAAGGTCCATAGTGGAAAGYGATCCTACACTTGCTGTCCTTCCTGCTGTCTTCGCTAATTTTCTTATCTGCATTTAATTTCTCTGTACTGAGTGTGCTACTGCTCCCTTCACTGTAGCACAGCATTAAAAAGAAATTTTAAACCTATACCAAGGCTACTAAAAGCTAGTTATTTGTCCTAAACAAGCACTATCAAAACTCTTCAGTGTTCCTCAATTTACTTTGCATACTATATAGGCTAAGCCTGAACTTGCAGAAAAGCTAGGGTCAGTTATGAGACACAAGGTTTGATGTCCATGTTCATAAACTCAGACTCATAATGACTAAAAAAATAAAAAATAAAGCTAAAAGAAAGCAATATTTCTAGACTATTACCTTAAGTATAAATGTATGCGAGTTTTAATGTTTCTGATAGATTGCATATATTTTATATGTGTTTATGTGATGTTAAATGCTCCTTAGCCCCAAATGAAAAAGAATAGTGATAAACCAGGTACACTTAAACAGRAAATGTCAAGTAACTCTAAAGTGGTATTAGCTGGTATTTGTAGTTAGGTAACTTGTATAATTAAATGCACAATTACAACTGAAAGCCTCTTTTTTTTTTTTTTTAAGTAGCTAACAAAGATGCAACTCATCTGAAAAAGTCCACCGTAATGATGTCGAGCAGAAGCTCTAAATTGATAAAAAAACTTATTCTGTAACATAATCCTATTTGACATCTCCATGTCTAGGCTGTTAGCACATTTGCTTCCACTCTAGGCAGTAGATTTATTTGAAGAAGTATCAGTACTGATATACTCTAATCACTTTGGTAGCATAATAAATGAATATTGACTGAGCAAGCAGAGTGCAAGCCATGATTCTTAAGTAAACTACACTGATTGTCCACACGTCATATTATCAGATAAAGCCAAAATCTTTACTTTTAATACTTAAAAATATTGTTCTTCCATATATTATTAACCCGTCGCTGTTCAAAATACTAAGGTGACTTTTTCCAACATTAACTGAGGAAAAAAAAGGCAGTATTATCTCTCTTCATTCAGTTTCACAATTGTTTTGCCTTGCCAAAATGGTACATATAGATTCCAGAATATATGTTATTAAATAGAATTAATTAATCTTACCATAAACAAACTGAAGAAATTTAACTTTCACAAAGCTTCAAATTTGCTTTTCTTTCCCCTCCTTTTAAATACATCTATAGAATCTTTTGTTTATGTAACATAAGCTTTAAACCAATTATATGAAAGGTCTGCAAATATAATAGGAGATAATGACTAGCTACCACTATCCTCAAGCACTGCAAGTAAAATCAAGTGTCAAATTCCACATGCCCAACATCTCAGGGGATTGGTCTAAACCCAGAGAGACTAAAGTCTGCATAGTAAAATACATGCCCTGTAACTGGAAACCCTGATCAATCTTTGACAGCCTGCACGCTTAACCAGAAGCGGAACACAATTGACTAGAAAAGTGTCAATACACTCCAACTAAGCATAGTAGTCCAATTCTTCGATCATCACTTCTTAAAAAAAAAATAAATAAAATAAAGAATGAATAGATTTAAAGGTCAGTTTTTTGGTTAAATAGTTGGAATAAACCATTTCAGCTTCTAATACACAGAAGCACATAAGCATCTTTTTCACTGATGTGCTCCAAACATTCTACAAGTTTTCACTTTTAACACAATCACAATAATTTCCTTTATTAAGTTAGATGAGACATTTTTAACAATTCCAAGTAAAATGGTGCATTTTTGTTTAATATGCATTTTTGTTTAATATATACCCTTTCACCTCAGTGTGAGAAAACTGCACCCATCAAACACTTAGTTTAAAGCATGAAAACTTCTTTCCTGTGAGAGTGACAGAGCACTGGAACAGGTTGCCCAGAGAGGCTGTGGAGTCTCCTTCTCTGATTCAAAGCCTGCCTGGATGCAATCCTGTCTAACACACTCTAGGTGACCCTGCTTGAGCAGGGGGTTTGGACTACATGATCTCCAGAGGTCCCTTCCAACCTCAACCATTCTGTGATTTGCCTTTCACAAACACCATTTATATTACAGCCAGCCATGAACAGGACTTCAGCGCTTGAAGCGCAAGCGGTCCTTGCCCTGAGCAGATTACCATCCAAGTCATGTCAGACAAAAGATAAAAAAAAAAAAAACAACAGCACAAACAGCACTGGTTTATAATGGCCAAGCTGGCTATCAGCAACTGCATTTGAAACTAAACATGAGGATCTTTTAATATTAAAAAAATTAAAAACACAAAAAACTCAATAGCCAAGAGTAAAAATTTCAACAGCTACAGCTAACAAGCAAGTTGTAAGAAACAGTTGATTTCAAGCTTCGTATAAGAGCAACAGCAACTGTTTTAGGGAGCTCTGACAAAGAGCAAAGGGACAGCTCTCAGATGGAGTAGCGTACATCTTGCATTGAGAAAGCAAGAGACTTTATAGTATTGCCTACTTACTGGAAAAAACTAAAGTGAGAACAAGGTCAATGGGAAAAGGATTTAACATCCTATGACTGCAGTGGCAGTCTTACCAGAAGGGCTAACTATTCTATTACGATAACTTATGAAAAAAGACTCATGCCATACAACTTATGCTGCTGAAGATTCCTAGGTGACTCTGTTCCTCTCCCCCACAAAACTATTTGGATCTACTAAAATCCAAATAGTTTGGAAGCTACTACTCTGACAAACAAATAGCATGCATAAAAATTGATCTCAGTGCTTAAGAAGAAATTAGTATCCATAGTTCTTAACTATTTTCAATTGAATTCTGCATGTTAAACTTACCCCAAAGGTTTTGGTTTGTGTGTGTCCAGGGAGTGTAATTGACATCTCTTGTTCTTCTTACTTTTGGGAATTGCATCAATCATATCATTCAGTTTGGACCTACAGGAAAACACCAAAAAATGTAATTTAATATTCTGAAAACATTATTATCCAAAGAAATTTTAAAGGGATGAATTCAGCTCATCTGTCAGGAAAAAAGAAAAAAAAGTACACTAATGAACACTGCATTTAAAAATTTTCTTTCTATCCTCCATTACTTTTACTCTGTTTACACATTATGACCCACAAATTTGTAGTAGCCCAGGAAAGCATAATAAGAACGCTTCCAACCCAACCCTAGTAAGCAATGTAGCCCATAGCCTAAAAAGCCRCTATATTACTTTACGAATAATAGACCTGGAGCAATGACAACTAAGTTCAAAAGTGCAGGGAATCACTTGGAGCAAGTTATCAATACCAAGTTACACCTGTCTTGCCTTCTAAATCTCTCTGTCCCCAGCTCTACACTAACCTCTTCTCACTGGCCTGCTAACTGGAGCAAGAAGTAGCATGAGCTGAAGCCAGCTGGAAGCACAGGCACACCGTGGTGAGCAGTCACTGTTTGGCCTGTTGACAGCCGAGAAACAAATGGCACCGAGGCTGTATGTTGTACTAGCCAAACCCAGAAGGTTTCACTTTCTCAGTGTTACTGTTCTACTCAAGAGAAAAAGGCACATTTTTTACAGAAAGTAAAGGGGTGAAGAAGCCCTTTTCTTCCAGAGGTCCTGAAAAACCCGCAGTGCCTATTTGGAGGCTAATGGCAAAGCATTTTAATACTGCTATAATTCAGCTGCAATCAGAGCACTGCAACTGATGATAGAAAATTGTTTTTCCCCCTTCCCCCCCCTAGTTTACAGGGAGGGCCAAGAACTAGTTTAACATGGCTGTAGAAGACAAGTATTAGCTACCAGATCCAAACTTGCAACGATTCTGTATCTCTAACAAGGAAGCTAAAGAGTAACGTACACAGAAGCTGTTTCTCCTTTTCCCCAGATGATAAGAATAATCTGAACAGTTTTAAGATAGCTGTGGGTTTMACTTACCCATGCACATAAAATAGTGTGTAAAGCTTCTTTGCATCAGTCATACAGCTTCGAGTTACAGAAAGAACCCCTTTTGGCCCTACTGTTAGGGGCTCAAGCGCTGGATTTCCAGACTCAACAAGCTGAGAAAACAGACGTTCCACGCTACGACGACAGCCAACACACGGAACCAACTGAGAAAGTGCACTCAAAACTTCACGTGATGTCACCATCATGGCAATAYTTAGATCCTGTTGTTTAAGCATGCTATGCCGCTACGAGAGAGCAAAAAAATGAAAAAAATTATTTTGGAGCTCTGCAACTGTTCAAAGATTTATTTGCTTTTAACTGCATTTCCTTTTCAGAATATACTTTAAATGGAAACCTGTGTGCAGTGCTCAAAGATTCTGGTCAGTATCTTACCATATATCACTTTATATCATTTTAACATATAAATAGAAGTACACCAGCTAATCCCACAGGAACAATTTTCCTTCAAGTCTTGGGGTCTGACCTCAGAAAGGCAAGTAGTTTTCTCCCTTTGTTCTTTCCTTATACCACTCAAATCAACAAATACTGCTTCCAAAAGAATAGCACACCTCCCTGTCTTTATCATCATGAAGCCCTCTTCTACACCTGAGCTCTCACATGTAACTCTTGAAAGTTTTTGTTCTTTACTCACACTCATTYTTATCTTGGGCACATAGGTGGGAATTTTCTGAATTCTTAAACACTAGCTAGCAATTTGCTTATATGGAAATCTCATTTAGAACAAACCTATTYAGACCAAGTCATGTTTAGCAATACTTTTCCTGAAAGACTAAAGGCCATTTCACATCACAAATCTAATATCTGAAAAAGTATGYATTATTATTCAGGGTGAAATGTTTTATTTTATGAGAAACATCCAATGCACATTAATTATGAAACCTATTTCTTACATCAATGAAAACTTTTAAAAGTCTCTCCTGGATYCTCTGTCAAACACATCCATGTGCATACGCATGCAGAAAAGCACATACCCTTCTATTTCTTCTTCTAACTGCAGGATTACAGACTGACTTCAACAACACTGAACTTCCAGTAGCACAGCTACACCAAGTAGAGAGTCCCTTCTTCATACACTAAACAACATACACACGCTTAAAGTATCAGCACTATTGGCACTTTCTATCTGTAAAAGTAGTGTTGTCAGTGTATTAAYTATGAGCACCATTTTCTCCTGATAATGGAAAAATGCAGCTTTGCCAATACAGTTATACCTATACTGGAAACATTTTGCCACAATCTTCTTTTCTGTATTATTGTCATACTATACCAGTCAAAMACTCCTAATGTAGAAATGACTTATWATAACTGCTGGAGAGAGAAAGAAGAAAAGACCATACAACATAGCGAAACTAATCAAACACATGGAAAGTGCAAAGGCACAAACTGAAAAGAAAAAACATTTTCACTTCATCTTATTTTTACTCATATTAAAAAAGGCARAGCTATTATCAGATAACATTTAAGATTTGTACATTTAAGAGAGGTACATTAAGTAAATTGTCAAGTAATGGTATTCTGCAATAAACCTTCTCTTTTCAGCAGTTAACAGTACCAGTCACAGCAACAGTAGAAACGAGCTACTCTCATAACACAGCTATGCTTTACATGCAGCACATGTCTGAACTGCTGCAGTCAAGACCACACTGAAAAAGTGCAAGCTACATATCAAACCAGCTTGYTCTTCTGGACATCAAGCAGTGAAATTTTTTATTTGCTACAGGTTTAACAGTTGCTATAGTTATTTGTCAGTGTTAGTAGAAGTTTCCATTATTAAAGTTTCACAGGTCCACAAAACCGCCTTTCACTATTCAATTAGAAACTATCTATAAACTGGCCTATTATTTTTTATCTTGGTACAAATTGTAAGAACTTGGTCTTTAAGCAATACACACTTCTACTTGAATAAGCAATTCAAGAGCATTTTGAAACAAACTAAAATATATTTGGAAACTAGTTTGTTAAGTATAAACTGGMARTGATCAGAAGATGCTTTTTTTAAAAAAAGTTYTAAATTCTAATTGGGCATGCAGCAATCTCTTCCTGTAAAGAGGACAGTATATTAAAGCTGTGATGTACAAAAAATGAATGTACCCAATGCACTTTGGTACCGATATTTAATTGCATATAAGTGATAACATGTCTCCTAAATAATTTATTACTGTGTATACTCACAACCTCCTGGAAAAGTGAAAGCACAAACCTAAGGAAAGCAAGATTTGATACGCAGCCTTTTTAAAAACAAATCGAGGGACTTACCTGAATGAACTGCTTTAATTGTGCACCGTTATTCTGATGTCCATCAAGGTTTAGTACATTATCAGGAAATTCCATCACCATCTATGTGAAAAAGAGGAAAAAAATAACCTTTCAGAAAGCCAAACAGATAGATTAGTTTATTTTACTTTCTGGGGGGTCCACTGGGGGTAGAAGGGGGAGATGATAGATTCTTTTCACATTACAATATTGAAAGCTTGGAAAAGGATAAAAATAGCAGTTAAGATGGTGAATGTTTTACCAACTTAACTAAATGTTTCACTAATAAAAGGTTCTAGAGGCAGTTCATAAACAACAACTCTTAAAAAGCTGTTTTATGAGAGAGCAATAGTTACTAAATGGAACATCAGTATTACACTATTTACATTACTCGAAACCATGCCTCAAAAAAATATATTGTATTTCAATACATTGAGATCCAAATTCATCTAAAAGCCTAACTAAATCTGTAAAGCTATGGAGAAACACTCACCACAGTTTAATGACTTTAAGCCTACTCTTTCAAAGAGCTAATTTAAAACCATATTAATTCAACAAGATACTGCAAGGTATATTTTGTTTTGTATGACTGCAGCTGCAATTCTCAAGTGGCTCAAAGTAAAATATTAAGCCTGCAGAACAATGTGATTACTAGTACAGTAATTAATATTTCTTTTCCAATTACTGAGCAGCAAAGATGGCGATTTCTTGAAAAAAAAAGTCAGTAAAATCATTGAAAAAAATCCGTAAAATTATTGAGAGAAAAAAAAAAACTAACATAACAAGGAGGGAGAAAAATGAAATCAACTAGGAGGCTGGCTTAGTTGATCTTATTTGTCCAAGCTGAGAAATACAAAACACATTAATATGAAAACAGAAAGCTCAGYTAAAAATCTGGAAGACCAAATAACTGAAATTGGACCAGCTCTAATACCAACTAGCACCAAAACGGAATTGTTTGATTAATTCTTTACCTCCCCCATCTTCCTTTAATTGACTGGTAAAGAAAGTATTCCCTGCTGTCTTCACAATTGCTGACATTATCTCCAGAGAACTGATGCTTCTAGCTTTACAGGCACTCAACATTGCTCCAAAATAAACATCTATTCTCTAAGGCCAGAAAGCAAGGCAGTATATGATCTAACACGTGCAAGAACTGGAACAGTAGTGTAGCTTTCTACTCTTCGTGCAGAACAGTGCCACAGTCACTGCTAATTCTGGCCTCTCTCATATTCCTTTCTTCGGCTTCTCTTTCCATGTCCCTGACCCCCACACACTTACCAGCAGCACTAGTTTTTGCTGCAGAGTCACAGGTTTCCTATACTGCTAATCTGATGTTCTTGTGGTGAATTAGCTACAGGCAAGTAAAAGCACTATTTGCTAAAAGCAGAGATTATTATTGTTATTCTTTTTCTCCCTTCATCTTCATCTCCTAGTATCAGACCACACCCCTAGGTGTTTTGTACAACAGAGTGAAATTATCAAAGACCAAATTAATTCATGCATCGGTTTGATGAGATTTTATTAAACGGTTAAGCATCAAAAGCCATCATGACCGGAACAGAAGAAAAAAATTCCCACAATACCACATCAAATGCAATGCCTTACAGAGATCATAAAGGCTGCTTAAGAAATGAAAGGGTTAAATACTCCAACTTCCTTTTAATTTCTAGTTGAGAGATAACAAACAGAAAAGTGTAAGACAGTGAACAGTTCATTTAGCAAACACCACATTGCACCTAAGCAGTTTATACAAAGCAACATTAAAACTCTAAGAGCATTATAAAGCATTCATTTACTAATTTGCTATCACTGATTCACTGTTTCTAGACTCATGGCATAGATTAAGGCTTCCAACTGACTAACAAAAATCAAAATTGTCACAATGTGTTTAAATGGAGCATTTTAGAGGTCAACACAAATTCATTAATATCAATAAAGAACACTCAATTTTTAACAAATCTAAAAACATAAAATTATGTTTCAAAGACAACTGCATCTCTTGCAATAGCTCATTAGAAATTTTAGTAGTAAATTACAGAATTTTTTTAGACTCCAAGACAAGGAAGCTAAGAAGTTCATTCACCTGCTTCCACAGCTTTACTAAGCAAAAGCTGCCAGATAACCTAAAAATCTGAGTGCTTTGTAACAACAGAAAAGAAGGGGGGGGGGGAGAAGAAAACCAAACGGATGTAGGACAATATTTCTTTATGGTGAGGATGACTTGCACTTACATAAATGCCTTTCATTTAGCTGGATACAAAACAGATTTATAGCTATGGGAACTTCTTCAATCATGACTATGGTTTTTCTCTAATGCAAATAAAATAAAATAAAGTTATAATGACAACATTGTGCAATTGCAGAAAGTTTGGGGCAGGAAGTTAAATTCTTGGACTATAATCACAAATGGAATTTCAGGTCAGCAGAAGTCATTTATCTCATACCCATTATGGCCAAGTTTTCACACTCTTTCAAGCTATTAAGTACAAAAAATACTAAGAGCATAGTAAATCCTCTAGTCGACAAATCCCTAACGAATCCTTTTTATTAGGGAGTCTAGGAAAAAGAAAGTCTTAACACTATATAGGGAATGAAGAGGGGAAATAGTATTCAAGGAATACAGAAGACATCTAAACCTTACACTATTCCTAATCTGGATTTCCAGCTAACCTGCYGCTGCAGGGGAGCTGGATACCACTTTGGACAGCTCATAGGGAAACTTTGCCTAACATATAAGCAGTTAACAAGAGATGAGAGACTACATAAAAATCAAAAAAGTAGTTAAAAGTATTTGGTAAATTAATAACATGCACTCATTTACAATGATCAAACTAAAACACAATAACGAAACTCTTTTCAAGTGTAGGAAAAACAAGAGATTGAGACAGATAAGTCTTTAACAGCAGGAGGGGAGGGGTTAGAGACTGCCTGAGGACACTAAAGTGTTTTGTTGTGAAAGATGGGAGAAATTACACTAAAAAGTTGACTTAATAGCAAGTCAGACATTCTCCCATTTTAAAAGAGAACAGGAATTTAAAGTGGATACATTTTATATTATTTAAGTAACACAGCAGTTACTGTCACAACATACATCACTGAATATAGAGGGGTTCAAGTATGAATAAGTAAAACATCCATTACACTATAAAAATCCGATTTATTTTCAACCCAACATTTTTGCCCTGTAAAAATTAGGACAAATGACAATGAGATAATTAGAGAAACACTACTTCCATCTGTTCTCTATTCATTTACTATGCAATTTCTGAACCTCCYTTTAAACAAGTAAGGGAGAGGAAAAGAGACTACAGAGCCTCCAAATTACATTTACTTCATTTTCCACTCAATCTTCTGGAGATCAGCAAAATCCTCATTGCTTCCAAATCAGAATATTACACTAGAACTCTTCCAGATTTGTTGCTGTAAACATACGAGCAAGTATGCAGGCTCTAAAATATCTGTTTTAAGCTAACATCATCGAAAACACCATCAGCCCTTCCTTACCTATTTAAAAGGRCAATTAACTATTCATGGGTTTTAGTGTTAATATAGCCCCCTTTTTTATTAACTGAAAAAAAAAATGCTTTTGCCCCACATTTGGGCTTGGGTACGGACATGCTCGTCGGTCTCGAAAACGAATTATACGCAGGCCCCGACAGAGCGATAACTTTCTTCTTATGCTACATTCGTGTCTTTAGAGGTAAAAGCCAGACTGCAAAAAAAAAAGAAAAAAACAACAACAAAAAAAAAAGCCACATTAAGCACTCTTAACCCGAAGTGTTATGAAGTCCCACAGATTAGCACGGTGAGAGCAGCCGAAGGAGGAGCCGAGGAGGCCTGTGCGGAGAGAAAAGGCCTCGCCTGGGGATTGCAACACACCGCCCGCACATGTTGTAAGCGGGCGGAGCGGGCAGAGCGGSCGCTCCGCGGGGGGGAGGCACTCACCGTGAGGGTGTCATCTATGTAGAGGGGGATCTGCCTCTTCTCGAAGGGGAATTCCTCCTCCCCGTCTCTGCACACCGCCACCAGCCGCGCCATCGCCGCCGCCGCTTCCTGCCCGCTCCAGCCTGCAAGCAGCCCCGCGGGCGGGCGCGAGGTAAACAGCGGCGCCGCTTCCCCGCGACACTTTCACCAGCAGGGGAGCGAGCCTGCCTTACCCGATCGCCCGATTCGACACGGAGCCGCCGCCGCGCCGCGCCGCCCCCCCCCCCGCCGCGTCCCCGCGCGCGGCCCACGCCCGCGTCCCGCGAGCCTCCTCGCCCGTTTAGTCCCGGCAGAGGCTCCGCGGAGCGCGAGCCGGGCGCGGGCAGGGCGGAGAGCCCGAGAAATGCGACATAACATGGAAGCGAGGGAGGGACCGGCGAGGAGGAGGAGGAGGAGGAGGAGGAGGACGGCGGCCCCGCGCCGGGGCACGGCCGAGGGAGGCTGGGCGCCGGCCGGGGCGTGCGGGGGACGGGGGTAAAGTCCACCTGCGCCCCCCCCC
>NW_028186083.1:1072237-1100508 GCF_003343005.1 Rhea americana
CAGCCGGGCGGCGGCGCCCAGGGCGGCGTGCGCGCCCGCAGCCGGCGCAGGCCCGCAGCGCTGCGCCCCGCGCGCGTTCCGAACCGATCGCGGTTTCCTGCCCAGGAGAGGCTGCGGGGCGGCGGCGGCCTCGCGAGCGCGGGGGGGGCCTCGGGCTCGCTTCTGCCCCCGCTCCCCGAGCAGGGTTGTATCRCGTATCAGCAAAAACCCCTCGATTTTATATTCTTAAAACACACGTGTACTTTGATAAATTCAAGTATGAAAATAACCATTAAATTTAATGCAACTTTTATCCACAGGAAAAAAAAGGCTTTTTATATCAGGAGAAAATCCAGCTGCCTTCTTACCCGCAACATAACAGACAACCCATTTATGCCATTCCGTGTGCATGCCCTATTCTATGTCTGGAAGAAATACCTGTTCTTCAGGCCACAGTGGCACTGAAATAAGATGCAGGCTGAAGTAACATTTGATTTTAAAAGAGACATTACTGGCTTGAAAAGGCACAGTGGTGTTTGAATCAATCTTAAAAATAAGTTGGGTAGGAAGCTAGTAATGTTTAACAAATAACAAGCTTAAGGATAAACATAATCAGTTCTGCTCTCCCACCACATTTTTTCTACCCTGCAGCCCTACAAAAATAACATTTGCTAGAACTGTGACAGCAAAGACAAAGCATCACTTTTGTTTTCCTCATGCTCAACTTTACTATTCAAGTCAAAGGCCACTTTAGCCTTATTAACTGAAATCTATTTCTTAACTTTTACTAATCATGTAATGGCTAAATCAAAGACTTAGATTTTTTTCTTCATATCTATAGATCTGTGTAAGCTTGCTCATCTAAGCAAATCCAAAAGTTGAATGAAAATTAGTTTTCTTGCTCCTACCAACAGTTAAGCTAACAGCCATTAAAGCGTATGTGGAGAAAGTGTTTACAGCAGTATCGCAGTGTTAACTCCTCTAGCATCTTCCGAACCTCATTACGGTGTGTTTTCTTGTACAGATCCTATGATCAAAGAATGCTCGCTTGCATTTCTTGGTTCTTTCAGAAGCATGGTTAATTAGCYGTAATTATTCATAGTCCAAACATTCAGGATTAACAGCTATGCCAGTTGCTTCAGGGCAGAATTTGCCACGTTTGTTATTGACAATAAGTAATGAGAATTAATCGTCTCATTAATGCAATGATGAAAGACTTGCTTCGTAAGGCTTTAGAAGCGGGAGGCCGCCCCATGATGCAGCGTTCTGCCACTGCTGCGACTGTGACATCAGTGCGATGAGCCAGGCGTTCTCACTCTTGYCATCGTGCGCCACAGTCCCGCCGCTCTCGGGAGCTCTGCTGTTGCAGCTGCTTTTTTTGCTTTACTAACGAGCGCTCCAGCCCAGGAACTGGTGTCCRCCAATCTGCTCTGCTGCCTGTGCAGAGCTAACAGGGCTCTGCACAGACACAGCAGACCTCCCACGTAATTTTTGCYTCACAAAATGGAGTTGGCATCTAGATAGTTTGTTGCTTGTCCAGACAAATCTCAGCTTTGTCATACCCAATTACCGCCTTAATTTTGAATCATATTGATAGACTTGTGCTTGCAGGCAGAATTCATTGCAGGTCTTGTGCTTCAAATGCTTCAAAGATTAATATCCATGAGTAATTTCGCATAAATGAGTTGTGCCACTGAGTTCATGATGGAGGCCCTTCTTCCCTAGGCAAGGCCTGGAAATGTTTTAAAATAAATGTACCAGTTACCAGAGAAAATTCTCTTGTAAACTGTGACAATTATCTTTTAATTACATTTGTCCCCAGGATAACACAGGCTGTTTTTCTTTAATTCTGAAGAGTACATCACTATAACTTGGAAGTAAACAAGCATGAAATCAGCATGGCCTAAGTATATAATCCTGACTTCACCTTTTTAATGGCCAAATCCAGAGAGAACCTCATAAATTTAAGAATATTCCACAGAATGTCTGCCTTAAGGAATCTGCTTTAAAGTCTTAATTTCCATAAGTTTTTAGGATGGTGTTTGATAGACAAGGAAATTTGAACTTCTGGCCCATGTGCACTGTTATAACTCCACTGACACTAGACATTCATCATCAATGACAATTTATATTATACTTCCTAAGTATTTATATCTTCCATTACTGAATTCCTCACAGCCTTTAATATTTTTCTCAACAAATTAACAAGGTCAGGAAGAACTGTTACATGCACCATGCAGTTAGGAAAGTGAACAGAAAGGTCTGAATACCCTGGGCTTGCAGTGGGCTTAACCCACTGCATCATGCTTCTTTCTATTTGCAAGTTGTTTGCTAATAAAATTAATACAGAATGTTCCCACTTGGAGACATCTCAGYTGCCAAAATAGAGCACTAAGGGAACTAGTATTTAAAATTATTTTACAGAGTAGCAGGTGGGCTTGAGTGCTTTTAAAGTAGAGCTGAAGACCATATCTTACAGCATTCCTAAAGAGGAACTGTCATAACATGYTGGGATGCAAGTTGGGAGTGCTAGTGGTTTTGGATCTTTGTATTTTCTTATAAAAGGCTGTGCAAATGCTTTATGAATTCATCTGCAGTTCAGTTTTATCTTTCAGARCATCATATTTTATCAAGGGTCTTCATTTATATTCATCACTAAGGATGAAAATAAAACGTAGCTTTTAATTTGAAGGATAATTTAGATTTCAGTGTATGATTAACATTCCACATACTACCATCAAAGTCAAGCACATGCATAAATCTTTGAAGGACTAGGGCCAAAACATTCTTAAGTAAGTATCCACTTATTTAATACATTTTATATAAAGAATTATTCTTATCTATTATTTATGTGAGGGCCTTAACTAGGTAAATCTTGACACAGCTAAGCCTCTCTCTAYAATTACTCAATATCTTACTTTACATCTCACTGCTACCCTAAATACTGTTACCTAATCATACCAACACTTGCATATGAATACACCTCTTGAATCTACAAAAGAACTCATTAATGTTACTCTTCTGCAAAAGTGCTTATAGGAGCAGTGTGAGTATTCAGTAAATGATCTCAAAAATTAATTTTTTTAGAAAGAGTGTCACGCCTCCAATAGAAAGGTAATAGGATTGATCATGATTTTCTAAAACAAAAATCGTAATGCTAAATTACATCTATATAATAATAAATATAAACAAAAATACTTATTTTTCCATTAAAACACCACCAACCAAGTGCAGCAAAGAAAGTTTAACTGGGCCACTTAAGACAAGTGAAATCACCARAATTTTAATACTATATTTTTTGCATGCAATATATACATAATTAAACAGTTTAAAAACATATACAAATGTAGTACAAACAATGCAAATGAAGTCTTGCTGTGAATTGTATCTATAACTATATTCACAATACCAGTCATAATATTTGCTAGCAAGAAAAATAGTAACTGATTTTTATCAATAGCACTGATCAGGCAAATGTGCAGCAGCTTGCTTTCCCTTTTGACAGGCATGGCCTCTGTGTCATGCTTTTTACTGGAATGGGCAGGCTGTATAACATTCCAACAACAGGGCACACTGGACCCATTTATAAGAAGCTTTGTAAACACCAACATGAGATCGATCACTACAAAACAGATGAATAAGGTCAGACAGTGAGCAATCACCCATATGCAGTAAGAGAGATTAGCCATCCGGCGGGACACAGGATCTACATGTACTTGTGACAAATGAAGAAATATAAAGAGCACAAGAACCATCAGAATTAAGAAACATATTGCTTTGATCCAGTCTTTGACAAAGTTTCTGCACTTCAGCAGATAGAGTCCAACCTGCACACTAGCCATGTATATGGCTAAGTATCCAAAAAGCGAGAACAGTCCTTCCCTGTTAGCATTTAAAAATCCAACCCTAGTATCTTTGCCATTGCTCCCATGTAAGACAAACATCTTCAAAGAGGTAATATTAAGAATAAGCTGGTAAAATATAGCAAGATTCACAGCAACAATCCAAGATTTATTTTTTGGAAATACAGTCAAAATCAGAGATGCTGCAAGTCTCACAAATGCTAAGGTAAAAAAGAAATTCCAGTGCACTCCATATTCTGAAATATGTTCATGATATTCTATAGATTTAACACTAAACAGCCGTCCCACACCAAGAACAATCAATGGCCAAATGGAAAAAACCTGCCTGGTCAGATAGGAAAATTTTGGTTGTATTGAACAAGACTTTTGTCTAACTTCAGGACAAACAAGAGCATTACCAAAAATAAAAGCTCCTACCCCCAAATCCATAAYTCCTGTTCCATAGGTCTCTGTTTTAGCATATCGCCTTGGATATTGTGGGAAATCCACTGCTAATATGCTGATTGATGTCAACACATTGACAAAAACACGGAACAGAGTTATTGATGGAATGTATTCTGGATCTAAGTATGTCTCCTGGAAGTCATTTACAATTTGCCTAAAAGACACTCCAATACCACGTTTTCTTTGGCTGTATATTTTAGAAAATATTCCTGCACAGAAGGCTGCAATGACAGGTGGCATAAAAAAGATGAGTGGAGACAAGACTGTACAGGAGAACAGGAGAGGAGATATTAGCACAATAAAGTCTAGCAGCAAATTGTATTTCCTTGAACTTAAAGGTTTCCCATAGTGCAGATAATATAAAAGTAACAGAAGTCCTCTGCAAAGCARACATAACGGAGCTAGAGACAAGCCTACTGAAATTTCCAGCAAAGTTGTTCCATTTAAGTTACTGATAAAAGCTTCTTTCAGCTGTTTTTGTGACATTCTTGTTTCTTCCTATGAAAATGGAAACGTGAATCAGTTAGTCTTGTGAAACAGGSCTCTTAGAATATCATTTTTTAAAAWTCTAATCTGGCATCTTTGCACATTTTTAAATATTAGACACAAAAATTTGCCAAAAGTCAGTCTTATAGTTTCATTAAGGCATATATTCATTTAAAAAAATAATCTAAGTAACTAATCAATTTCGCGAATATAGACTAGCCCTAGTGCAGCAGACCATTATGCTTACACTTAACTGGCCTGTAAAATTAAGCAGAGGCATAGGCACTTGCAAGACTGAGTTCTAGCACTACAAATTTTGCTCTCTTGCAACAAAATGCTTAAAATATCTTTCCCTGATGATCTCTAAACATGAAATAGTCTTTTGAATGTCAACACTGAGAATAATCTTTTTGAATGTTCTGCTCTGTAGAATACACTTACTAATATTCCCTATAGTATAAAAGCAACAGAAATGTAAAAATGGGACCTTGATAAAGCTGCTGTTGTATCACTGTTATCAGTGGATACTAAATGCATACATTCCAGCTGATTTTTCATGCAGAACGCTATGGTCCTCCAGCCCGTCCTGCAGGTCCCACAGCAAGTGTCAATGAAGAACAGCTCGAACTTTGTCCCTACTGTTCTCGCACAGAAACACATTATCATGATTGCCCAGCGTTGGTGTACTCCGTGGAAATGTTCAATGCAATGAAAAACAGCAGATACAATCTCCTCTTGCAAAAGACGTCATCTTTCGTACGTCCCCATCGTGCAAGCCCTCCCACGCAGTCAGACTGCTCTGCCGGGGGAGCTTGTTCAAGAGAATATGAACCGAAAGCTCTGATGAGGCTGTTGTGTTCAGCYTGCTACGAGGGTGCGAACCCAGACTCAGTGGCACTAACCGCAATAGCCCATCGCTTCCCAGGCGCGGCGCCATGGGGGCTCCCGGTACCCGCCAACTCCAGCTCCCCGGGCGGGCCCCTGGGGAAAAAGGGATTTCGAAGAGGAAAAACCAGGGCAGCGTGCGGAGGTTCCCAGGAGGCGAGCGCTCAGCGGCAGCCCGGCCCCCACACGGGCCAGCGGCGACACGCGCGCGGCAGGCCCCCGGCGCAGACTAACGCTTCGCCTTCCAGTTTTCAGGCCTTTTCCCCACTACGACACGCGCTCCCACCTCTGTCCGGCAGCTGGGCACTCCTCCGCGGGCCGCGGTCAAGCCCCTTCAACTCAGCCCTCCCGGTGAGGCCGCGAACAACCGTTTCATCCCCCCACAGCGCGCCGCGCCGCGCGSCTCCCGGCCCGCAGGTAAACGGCGGCTGCTTTTCCTCGCCGCACTTTCGCCGGCTGCGGTGTATATGCGTGTGTGTATGGGGAGGGAGAGGGGGGCCTCGCAGCCTGCTTATCCGCGGCGGCCGATTCACCACGGGCTGTTCCCGCCTCTGCTCCTCCTCTGCCGCCGCCGCCGCCATGCTGAGCGCGCCCTGACGGGAGCCGCCGCCATCGCCCGCCCCGGCGCCGGCCCCGCTCGCACCGCGGCTCTGGCCGCGGCTTGGCTCCCCCGCAGGGCCGCCGACACCCGCACGGAGCTACGGCGGCGCCGGGGAAGCTGGTTTGACTCGCCGCATGAACTTCTGCCCCCARCGCCTCGCCTGGGGAAGGGTCTATCTCTATATATATACATATAAAATATATATATTTTATATAATATTAGCAGCCCTTGAAAAGCAGAGAGGGTCTCCGCGGCCGCTGGCGACACCGCGCGGGTGGGCGCTGCCTGCCGCAGCCGCTGCAGCAGCCGTTGCCGCTGCCGTTGCCGCTGCCGTTGCAGCAGCCGTTGCCGCTGCCGTTACCGTTGCCGCTGCCGTTACCGTTGCCGCTGCCGTTACCGCAGCCGCTGCCGCGCCAAATGAGCGATGGCGTTTCCCGCGTCGGAAAGGAGGCAGAGTTCTTCCCGGCTGAGCGGCAGGAGAGCTGGGCCCGCCTTGGCTTGAAGCAAAAGGTAAGGTTCCTGTTGACGTTGAGGTTTTGGGGGTTTGTTTTTTGAAGATTTTTTTTGGGGGGGTTTTTTGTTTTTTTTTTTTTTTTTTTTTRAGAAAGCATGAAGAAGTCAGAAGCAAGCAAGGATGTCTTGTTTCTGCTGAAACAGGAAAATTGTGCGACTCGCATCTTTCCCAAAGACACTATAACTTACTGGATTCCGTCAGACCCTCACATTTTTCCTGCTTGCCCTAAAAGGAGGAATTTAACAAAAAYGGAATTGAAAATTCTTGCCAAGAAGCCCTGCTTTATTAATTCAAGAGAAACAAAGCAATTTAGTCCTGCAGTAAACAAAAGTACATTATTTCCTACGAATAAGCTTTATTTACAGGATCAGACACCATGTATGATCACTGATATTATGGGTARGCTCACTAGCCCCAGCACTACCTGGGCCCCATTGGATCAGTTCAACTTGTCAAACCTTTGGATTGTGCGTATGGACCCTCTGCAGAATGATACATCTGGAGTTATTTTGTCCTAAATGCCTTTTATTTTATTTAAGGGCTCTTCAGCCTACCTTGAAAGAGACTCCCCAGAGTAGAGGCTCAACCAACTTGGCTATCCAGTGTTCCTGTCATAGATTTACATGGTCACCCATATGCTGTGTTAGAGAATTGCCAAGATGCCAAAGCAGGTAAAAAGCAAACCAGGATTTGTGTGTACTAATTAAAAGTTACTGCTGGGAAAGAATTCTTGGCTTTCTTCCATGCAATCAAGCTCAAGGTAACTGCTAAAGGATATTCAGCCCTGCTCCATAAGCTTGTCAATGACAAACTGGACCTGTTAACTGTGTGGTTTTGAGCTGTGTTACTAAAACAAAGTAGTGATTGTTCTTATGCCATTGGCTTTAATAAGGCAAGTGCTAATACATATAACATGTACTTAAGGATTTTTTTTCAGAAAAATTAATGGATGCATGAGCTGTACATTACAGGTATTTTAGAAGTGATTATACTTTCAAAGATTATTTTTCTTTAGGCTAAGTGATCAACATCTCAGTGGATGTTGAACAAATGGGATCAGGCCAGCAAAATGAAGCCCTTCCTCAGATATTGCAATACTAGCAGCACAGTGGAATTCTTAAGAACTCTGTTGGCATGAACATAACAGTAAACATAGGAGGGTAGAGGAAGAATGAGTAATTTACAAAAACTGATTGTGTCSTGGAGTACTTTATAATTGTGCACGCCTGTTCTCTGTGAAAGTAGCAAGCTTTTAAATGTTCACTCAGAACATATTAACAGAAATGGCAATTTAATGGCAATACTTAATTGTGTTGCTAAGCATTTTTTCGTTGCTATATAGAACTTTGTATTATTGGAAATGAGCCATTTATGTTCTCTGCAAAATATAGAAAGCTCCTAAATTAGTTTATTCCTGCTTTATTTTTTTTTTAGAAACATTGTGGGGTTTTACGGTACATTTTGCTCTTTATTAATGGGTTTAGCTCACATAATGAGAATGCTGCTGAGTTGAGTACTTTTCCTGTATAAACAAGGTGATACTGTTCATTGACTTGGTTAACTTGTAAAGAATTTGTGATCTTAAATACAAATAAGTAGGGTTACTCTGAAGGAGTTTCTGTCAAGGAGGGAGGGAACAGAAGAGGAATATCCAGAATATAAAAATYAGGACTGGCATCTTTTGTCTCCTTCATTTTCCCTTCTAGCACTCTCCCCTTCCCCAAAAATGACAAACAGGACCTGAAATCTCTCTGCTGGCTAAACTTTCCATTACGTTTGTACAACAAATGTGTCCTTCCAACTAATATTGTCAAGGACATGGAAGCCCAGAGGCTAGGATTTAAATACATAAAGACATTCAAAGAGGACAAATCTTCACCTAATGAAGGCCAGATATTATAATGCCACCATTCCTGTCGCACAATGACCTGTGCACACTCTGCAACTTCACCCTTGGGGCCGTCAATTTCTGCTCTAAAAATGAAGGTATCTCCTAGGAAAACTGCATTTCTGTTGGACCACAGTAGCTTTCTGCTCTGCCTCAGCCTTTGCAGCCAGGCCTTCCTGCTTCTCCTTGCTCACGGCAGTGTTTGTTCTAAATGGATGATGTTTAGAGACTTAAAAAACAACTGGTAAAGAACATTTAGTAAGTACGTCTGTCCTGAATGACCCGTAAAATTGCAAGCACCAGGTAGTGTGATCCTAAGGACTTGTTCTTCCCAAGTGCCCTTTCTTGCAATCAGAATTGCTAGGATGAATTCAGTTTACAAATGATGTCAGCCTGCCATCTCTCATGTACCAGATAATATATTTCTAAATACAGAACTCACCATGRGAAGCATTAAGGCAGGAGAAGGGTGTTCATTGCTTTCAAATTGAGAGGAAGAGTAGCTCAAATATACTAAGTTATGATTCCTGCTGAGACTGAACTGCTGTTAATTGGAAAAGGGAGAAGAGCTATAAACTAYAGCTGTCAAGGTGAACGTCCTCTTGTATTCAGCTTTTGTCTGGTGCTAATCTCTCTTGTCCTTTCCAGGTAAATGCCCAAAAAGATGACTCTGTCACCCACAGTGACCCCAGTGATTCTTTTGAAGAAGAAGCTAGAGCTTTTTTCAGCGATGAAGAAAAACTACATCTTTTCGATGACCTAACAAAAGTTAATCCGGTGACAACTACAACAGGTAAGCCTACAGCCAGCAGAGGCATCTCATGAGTCACTTTCCCTAGYGGCCATCAACGTATAGTAGTTACTGTTCTCATCACACTAATATTATCATGAACACAGTAATTAAAGATTCAAAGCCCATTAAAGTCAGCATAGAAATTCATGTTTGACTTAATTGGTTATTTATATCAGCATTTTTRTTGTAGATTTAACTGTACTTATCTCTCAGCAAACTCTGTGAACAGAATTCACGTTTGTATTATTGGTCCAGGCAACCAGGGGGTGGTTAAGAGTCAGTGCTACGGAAGGACTCATGCATGACCTTGTAATTGCAGTTTAGTTTTATATGAACATATCTTATTTCTAGGTGTCTCAAGCTGCTCAGAAAATGAGGCTCTGACATAGATYAAAACAAATCCATTAAATTAGTCTTGAAATGTAAATTTCTTACTTTACTTTTAAAGATGGCCCTGTTAAGACAAGCTACRGCCCGTTCATAGTGCAGTATGGAGAATTCTTGCCTCTGTCTTTTCTGCAAAAGAACAGATTTACTTTTTAGAGCTGGCCCTGTAAAACCTTGTAGAAGCACAGGATTTATTGAATTAACAAATGCCTTAAGCTTTCTGAAAAATAAGAGCAACTCAACTCAAAATAAGAGCTGCTCAACTTCTCATTCTCTGTTAAACCTAATAGGTAACATATTTGAAGTTTATTTGTTAGAAATATGAAAAAGAAGAGACAAATATACTTTTCCAAAAATGCTAATAAAAGGTTTATCTTTCAGTTCTGAAATGCCTTCAAGCAAGATATGCAGTAAACTTGTTTTATACAAATGCTGGCTGCAGCCTTGTGGCTTTAAATCCATTTCAGTCTATCTCCTGCCTCTATTCACCTGAGCTTATGAGAGACTATCACGTCGCACTTCGCCCTCAGGTAATGTTTATATCTGAAATAGCTGTGCATCTGCAAAACTCAGAAGATACCAAGTTCYTTTTTTTTTAAAAAAAATCTAAATGATAAAACTMATTTTTAGTGAAAGAAGAGTACTTCTAAATAAGCAGTACTCTTTTCAGATAGATGTGAGAGGACCTTTGCTGTCCATTGCTGTTGAACTGTGTCATTACTGGTCTCTTAAATATAAATATTCTGTCTTGCTACCAGGATTTAAAACCTCACATATTTGCAGTGGCTGAGCAAACCTACAGAAATGTCCAAAGCCAGATAGACCCCATAAACCAGTCTATAATTGTTAGTGGAGAAAGTGGTGCTGGGAAGGTAAGGAGATTTTTTCTGTTTTCCTGACATTGCTTTTACATTTTGAGATTTGGTGGTGCAAAGTATTTCAGTGAGCTAGCAAAAAAATCTCTGACAGAGCACGTAGCTAGTCTACTCTAGCAAAACTCTATTGAAAGATGTGAAAAGCATTAAGTGACTGCTGCAATCAAGTAGATTGTACTTAATATAACTACTGTTTAAGCTACATCTATAACATCTGTGAAGGCAAGATTCAAATCATTCAATGGAAACTATCTGAGTGAAAGTCTCTGCTACTCACTCWACTAAGGAGCAAGTGTCTCAGCAAAGCCTGCGTAAAGACCAACAAGAGATGGGGGAGTTCAAGTCCGAGCCTAGGCCCTTTTGCAATGATGCACCCTATTCAGCAAAATACTTGAGGATATTTTAAGCCTGAGAACAGAATGACTTGCTGAGCATTAATGGCTCAAAGTCCGTTTATATTCAATTCATCTTAAGGTACTAGCTGTTAATTGTAGCTGAGCTTCCAGATGGTTACATCTTGATAAAAATGCCATTCAGTAAAGTACTCATATTCCAGTGGCACTTAAATGTTGCACATAAGCATACGCATAAAAAGTTTCTGCTAAACTGGAGCTGTACACCTGATATAATTATTCTCTTTAGCATCATTGCCAGCTGCATACTGTGTTTTTCTTGGAAGCCAGCACTGTTTTACTAACTAACGTAACTAATAACATAGTAAAAACAAGTTGCCTATTGTCAATCCCTCTCTTGCAGACCTGGACATCTCGCTGCCTTATGAAATTTTATGCTACCGTTGCTGCTTCAGTTACTTCCCCAAAAGGCAATGAAACTGTGGAAAGGATAGAGAAGAGAGTTTTGGATTCCAACCCTGTCATGGAAGCATTTGGTATATGTGGCTTTTTTAACAGCAAAGAGAAGTAATCACCACTGTAGGAATTTTCTTTGTTAATGCATAAGTCTAAGCTCTCTCTTGTTCCTCTCCTTAAAAGACAAACTCTTCAAATACTGGAGCAATATACAAATCACCCTTAATGTCTGTATATCCTACATGGAAGAGAAAAACCACTCTGATCATGCTGTATCTGTCACTGGTAACTTCACAGGAAATGCATGTACCCTGCGGAATAACAACAGTAGTCGTTTTGGAAAATATATCCAGCTTCAATTAGACAGGTAAAAACTATTGTATAGTATGCTTATCTGTTGTTTCTTTTTCTTTAAATCTTTACAAACCTATTTCTAAAGTCTGTCATAGAATATTTTTTGTATGGAATATCTTTAGGACACATTTTGGTTTGTTGGCAGGCATTCATTTCCTCAGTTTATGTTATTATTTCTTTTTTTCTGCCAGCACTTATCCTCATCTCTAAAAGAGAGCAAAGAAAAATCAGTTGCATTTAAGAATTCTGAATTAAATTACAATAAACTTGCACAAAACTGAAGATGAACTGCAGAACATTCCTAGACAGTCTGTATTGTGACAACAGGATACATATCAGATTCTGAGAGAATTTTGTTGAAATCTTTTATCTTTTTTTTTTTTTCTCTAGATTCCACCATCTAAGTAGTGCTTCCATTCAGACATTCCTTTTGGAGAAGACCAGAGTTGCTTATCAGGCCCCCAGTGAAAGAAACTTTCATATTTTTTATCAGGTTTGTGTCAGTTAATGTTTCTAGATATTTCTGACAAACAGTAGGGATGAAATTACTCAATTTAGCATAGTTGCACCTGTTTATTTAMTCTCTGCCATGTTTTAAAATTAAATCATGCTTCCAGTGTGCTGTTTTTCATCCTCTATGAGGTGTAAATACCAAAGGCAGAATTCAGTCATTACTTTGTTTTCTGTCTCTAGATCACAAAAGGTGCAACTGCAAAAGAGAGGTTGGAATGGAACCTTCCTGAAGGGGCTGACTACCGCTGGCTGCCAAATTCTGAAAAAAACTTAGATGGTAAAAATTAGGTTCACATATTGTCCATTAATAACAACTGTAACTTTAAAGGGTGGGGGGCAGGAGACAGCAGCAATGTGTGTCCCCTGTTAAACACTATGACCCAATTTAGTCAGCCAACTGACTCCTGGTGTAGCCACTGCAGACATTTTGCAAAGCTACCTGCATGAATCTGATTTTTGTATAAGTTTAATTTTGCACTATTAAGAGTTTTCACCTGACTTAAAATAGCAGTTTCTGGCCTAGAGCATTTGCATCTCTCTGTGGCTATGTTTAGAAGCTGTCTCAACTTTGAATGTGCTTCAGCAACCTGCTGCCTAACCTCTGAGCCCATAAAGCATCTGGCTTCCCTGATCTCTTTTGATAATTCTAGCTAAACTAGGTGTAGTGTAGTGTTTTGCATTCCTGTGTTTTTGTGCATGGCTTTCTCAAAAGAAATAACACCTGTTTGGCTTTTCAGAGGACTGCTTCAAGGTGACCAGAGATGCAATGTTTCACTTGGGCATTGATCACTCCACGCAGAACAATATTTTCAAGGTCAGGTACAACGCAGCATGGGCACCGTGAGGCTGATGATGTTGTTTGGACTATCTTTTTAGTGTGGGATTTCCGCAGCAGTAAAATCTGTATCAATGTACAGAGCATGGGTCGTTTGATACCAGATGCAGTGATCCTGACTTGAAGGCCTGTAGCTACACATTAGATTGCTAACCAAGTATTAGTTTTTAACTAAAAGCCAGCACCTGTGAACTATTGTGTGAGATTAGGAATTAACCAAGAAACTTGAAATCTACTTGATTTTCCCTGTAGGAATGTTTTGATTTGTTATGTTTATGTGGAAAGGGGAAGGCCAAAAGGACACTGCCTTGAAGGCGAACTCTACTTTAAAAAATTCAATGATTGTTTATGTTCCAGTTGTTGTCAGGGCTTCTCCATCTTGGGAACATTCAATTCTATAATTCACTGGATGAATCTCAGCCTTGTGAACTAGAAGACAAAGCCAAAGGTGAGGCGCAAAGCATGCCAGGATCCAGAGTGTTGTCATCTTAGTGCAAAATGCCTAAAACGAAAGATTTAATGCACACTTTTGCTTGATAGGAGATTATCAAGGTCATGGGCAGAGCAAAATGTAAGTGTGTTTTTGTTCAGTACTTCATGGTTTCAATGTATTGCAGAAACACAAACTTCAGGCTCTCCTGCTCTGAGAAGTAATCCCCTTCCATAACAAATCAAGGAAATTGTAACATTAGACAGTCAGTTCACAATGGATTATCAGCAGAGTTGATTGTAATCTTGCACTGATATCATAAGACTTCCAGAAATCCGACCCAGAAAGGAGAACAGGGCTTTCAAAATTAAAGCTCAGAAGTTTTTCTGATAAACACTGAAATTCCACTTAATCACAGCAAGTTGTTACATTGTAGCATAGAACATAGGGTTGTTTTGTGCATCTTTAGGAGGTTTGTGCCTCTTCATTTTTCTCTAGAACTAACACACCAATCTAAACAGTAATATTTCCTTCTATTTAATATGCTCTGAATTCATGCTAGTAAATAGTCAAACAGTTTTGAGTTCAGCTCATGTTAGCAAGATCTTAAAATGCTTTGTTAGCAAATACTTATTCCTCTGATAAAGAGATTACATTCTTTTACAGTCCCACAAATTCCTTTTTTTCTGGTCATCACTGCTTTGTTCTCTATGAGGATTTAGAAGTCTGCTCAAATAGGTGAAAAAATAATAGGCATACCTAAGGAGTATTCTCTAAAATGTCTTCTTTGGTATGGCAAATTCCAGGCTTTTTTGATAGCGTTGATCCATTTTAAATAGAGAATGCAAGTGTAGGGGTACTGTACATCCAAATTAAGAGGCTAGTCTTGCAAATTTTTTTTCCTAAGTTTGGGCAGAGTACCCAGTATCCCCCATTTAAGTTGGTTACTTCATGGAAGTGTCATTTTTCTGATATCATCTCTAGACCTTCCAAAACTCTAAAGAGGCTGCCTTCATTTGATGCTTTCAGATAATTTTGCTGCTTTTTTTTTTTTTTGTCTTAATAAGATTTTGTGAAGACCACAGGAGATTTATTGAAGATACCRGTGGAGGAGCTGCTAGAAGCATTAAGAATTCGAACAATAACTGCTGGAAAACAACAACAAGTCTTCAAGAAGCCATGCTGCAGAGCTGAATGTGAGACTAGGAGGGACTGCCTGGCCAAAGTGATCTATGCTAAGTAAGAGCGCATGGGCCAGGCTGCTGTGCTAATCCATGTAACTTTTGTGAGGTAATAGCAAGGCCAAAGAAATTTTCTTCTCCTGGCATTTGCATGGACACAGTAATAGGATAACTGCTCATTCCCTTCTCAACACACCCTTGATTCAGTCACAGACACTAACTGGCATAGCTGCAGTATGTATGAGATCTTCAGAGAACTGCTCTTTCATGTCAGCCAAGAGYGTGTCATAACTCTGTTTCTTTCATGAGATAGTAGTAAAAAAAGTAGTGAAGAAGCACTACTCTGATCATTTTAAGTGAGGACCTCTTCAACTAATCCAGTTGTTGTTGTCTACAGATTGTTTGAATGGCTCGTTTTGATCATAAACAAAAGCATCTATGCAGATCCATTGGTGTGGACCAACTTCATAGGTATTGTTATTCATCCCTGATCTGAGTAAATGTAAGTCCTTCCAGCTACCCCTAGACCAAAATACACTATCTACTCATATTCCTCCTAGGTTTGCTGGATGTTTATGGTTTTGAATCTTTCCCTGAAAACAACCTGGAACAGCTTTGTATTAATTATGCCAATGAGAAACTACAGCAGCACTTTGTAGCACACTATCTGAAGGCACAACAGGTAATATTCCACTAAGATCAAATGTTAAATATCTAATTTTAAAACAGAATCCTTTGTCTCTTAATTTTATTTCTATGCTTCTGGTCAGATTGTAGCCCTCATTCAAGCAAATAATACTACAGACATCAGTGGAATGTGAGTAAAAATTGCTTGTTTAAAGAATGGAGTGTGGTGGAGACAGTTAACTCTTCTAGGGTACTAGAAATCTTCCCTATTATAAAACTCCATTGATTCTGAGGCCTGTTAAATTGTTTGGATTCCCTCAGAGCCAAACACATAAAACTAAACTAGGCATCTCTTGAAGTGAGTWGCCTAAACTGTGATTCTTTTGAAGCTGCTGCTTATAACCATGCTAATTCTCGTCCCCCAAATATAAAAAGTGCCTAAACATGTGCAGAGCTGAACTTACTTCCAAGGCAGAGAGCCCAGCAGGGCCATGTAACCTGTACATGAATAGAATGCAGTACCTTGTGAAGGCCTTCTGCCACAGAAGAACAGCTTCATAAATCCAGTTGTTCTGCCAGTACCTTTGAAGATAGAGACATACTTCACGTTAGCTTTTATTCTTGAATGAGGAGGTACCCAGGATGTGTTGTTTCATAGTGGGGAAGGTACTTTGCACCATGCTAAATACGCTCCGTTTACTTGCTTAGTTGGTGCCATGCTGTTAATTCCATTTTTTTTTTAATATTCTTCTTGTTGTATTTGTCTGTATTAGCAAAAGTGGTCTGAAAGCTACAAAGTCCTTGTCAGGCCTGGACTGCCAGTCAAATAGTTCAGTCCTGGTTGAATTCTTCTACATTTATGCATATGTTACCATGCTTTTTGCCATTAACTAAAATCTGAGAAATGTGTTTCTTTGTGGCACTGGGATGATGGCACCCTCTGCTTCACTGCATAGTTGTATCAATTTATTCAGGAGATAAGTATCACTTTGACCGCAGTTTATTCTTTCATATGCTCAACGTTTTTTCTGCCTGCCCTCCTAAGTACCAGGGGTTAGTGGTCAGTGAAGATGGAAACCAAGTTCAAGCACACAATTACTTGCCTTGAAACTGATTCATGACCTCTGTTTACAGTACCCTTCCCAATTACTGCCTGCCCTCTAACCTCTCTTTATCTGGTATGTGCCAAACCACTTATATGCCATTAGTGGCTGTACTGAGCAAGCTTTTGGCAGGAGACTTAAAATAACTAACTAGAGCTTGTGTCTGCTTAAACRCTTCTGACAGTTTGCTCTGTAAAGCATAAATATTGTACAAATTATTTCAGTCAATAGTTTTTTTTTTTTTTTTGATCGGGCTTTGTTGTAAACAGCACTCAGTAAAGCTTGGGACATAACAGTTAGTTTAGGGCTACGCCCCARTCTAAGAAAGGAGTCTTGTGTATTCCTTTCCCCTCAAGGGAAAACCCAGTACAGCCAGGGGAGACTCARTGTGATTGTAGACTCTGTTTACTCTGAAAAGCAGCCTTGCAGCTCCTGCTGATAAATCTATGAAGTTCCCAAATACTTAAATTGTTCCAAAAGGATCTGGTGCTAGTTTCCTAAAGGCTACTTGGGACAGAATATCTTCACGTTTTTTTTCCCTCAAAATTACCACTGAGTGTGAGCTGAGTTTTGGATGAATAGGCTGAATCTGGGATTAGCTTGTTAAACCCTAACTCCATCAACCTGCGAAAAGTATATAGTTATTAGTGCTCTAGTGCCCTCTGCTGCAAAATATTCAGTCTCTCTCTTGCTTCAGGAAGAATATGCTGCTGAAGGTCTAGAATGGTCATTTGTAAACTACCAGGACAACCAGAAGTGCCTTGATCTGATAGAGGGCAGTCCTCTCAGCATTTTTTCTTTGCTGAATGAGGTAAGTGTGGATCTAAACTCTTAATGATTTAATTTAGTTGTCCCCTTTTTTCCCAAGCCATCAAAAAAAAAAAAAAAAATAGCACCAACAGCCAGCTATAAAACCTCTGCAGAACTTACTTTTCAGAACAGCAAATTCATTAAACATTTTTAGTTTTTTCACAGTTATTTCAGGACTTGCATACTAAGAGCAATTAGAAAAGTAAAGTGGCTATGATTTTAAGTAAAAATGTCTTATATGTTAAAGACAGGTGTTCATGGGAAATAGCAGCTGCAACTTTTCTCTTGTTTGTTGTGCAGGAATGTCGTCTGAATAGATCCTCTAACACCGACCTGTTTCAAACTCGGATTGAGAAAGCCTTGTCTAATAACCACTGTTTAAGTCGAAACAAGTTTAGTAAGAAGCCTAATTTTATTATCTCACATTATGCTGGCAAAGTCTGTTACCAGCTGGCAGCAATGGTGGAGAAAAATAAGGTAGGTGTTTCTTAGAATGAGCTGATTTATATATATATATATAAAAAAAAGCACACAGCCCAAAAAGCAGTTTTAAATCAAAGCAGCATGAAAATGTATATTCAGTGATGTTTAGTGGATATACTCACCTTGCTTCAARAATTATTCAGGTCATTTAAAACTGGGTAATGTTCCTGGTCTGTTTTTTAGTGAACCATCAGCAGCACATGCAAAACAGACTTTGGTTAGTAAATCTTTAGGCTAAGGATTAAGTGTGTCATGTATCACCAAATCAGCGCTTCTTCCATTCCTGAGACAATGCAGCAGTGTTATGGCATCAGCACATTCATATAACCATAAATACAGCACTTAGTTCTCCATAAAAATTAACACAAGTTTATGAGAAACAGCAGCTTGGACTTGATTATTGAAATTCTCTTGAAAGTACCAGGAAAAAAAAAATTTTGGCCTTCATTGTGTCCACGGGGGAATAAATGTGAATGTCTGGAAATAAGATCCCTTTTCAGTTCTGATCTCACCAGGAATTATGGCAAATGGTATTATGGTGATTCAATGAAATATAATCTCCTAATTGAAAGGAAAACTTTCTGATATCTGCTGCAGACTGTCCTATCAAGAGTAAACTAGTCCTGAGACTTCTAACTCATTTCATTTGCATAATGAGAAAAATGTCCATAGCAGTTGTACATTTGACTAGACCTGGTAAATGTTCAGCCAAAGCCTATTTCCTGTTCATGAATCTATGAATGAATGTAGCAATTTGAAACTCCAGCTGTAGTTCAATCAAAACTAACATTAGAAGCATAATGTCTGAAATTATTATTCAATCCATGTGTGTGGAATATTTATTAATCTTCAAAGGTGACAGTTTTCTGCCTAAGTCCCTATACTAATGAGTCATGCTTATGTTTGTAGGACCCCATTCCACCAGAGCTGGTCCACATTTTGCAGAATTCTCAGGACCCTTTGCTTCAGAAGTTGTTTCCTGTGACAGAAAGAAACCAAAATAACATCAAAACCCAGAACAGGGCAGCTGTTSTTACAGTGGTGTCAAAGTTCAAGGTATGTCCTAATGAAGTTTCTAGTTTCTACTGCTGTTTACTTAATTGGGTGAGAAAACAATTTAGCTGGACCAAGATCAGGATAAATGTTATATAAAACTCAAATACCTTCAGACACCTTTGGTCCTCTAGGTTTAGAGTTTTAATCATTTTTTTACCCATTTCCTCTAACAGTTAGGCATATGCCTCTGTTAGGCTCTTTTCTACCTGTTGCTTTTCGTGGTATATCTTGCACAGATGGCCCTCTGCTATAGTTCAGGAAACTTTCTGAATCTTCCAACAATAATTTTTTAAAATGCATCTATAGTGCAGAATTTCACTGTAGCTGTCCTTAAAGACCAGATGATWCTGAGCCTGTAAAACCATCCTTGCAAAAAACAGCTTCATTGTTTTGTTACAAGACCACTGATTAGCTAAACTATCTGTGGAGAAGGAATCACTAATTATACCCATATTTGTTTTCTACAGGGTTCACTTGAAAATCTCATGCAGATCTTGAACAGTACTACACCCCATTATATCAGATGTATCAAGCCTAATGCTGACTGCAAGGCAATGACTTTTAAAAGAGAAGAGGTAACTCTCCAAAAGCCTTTCCTCACTCAATCTATTGGGAGACTTCCTATAGACATTGTGCAGGGCTTTGCATTGGCTCTTGTATGATCTTGATTCACTTGCAACATTCTTTTCACAGCACATTTCTAATTTTTTTTCCCTTTGGAAATTCCAAGATAAACTTCCTTTAAGCATCACTGGTGATGTTCCTCTAAAATGGAGCTAGTCTTCACAGAAGCAGCTTAAATATTGCTGTATGAGCAATATTTAAAAGGATACTTCTGGGTTATTTGGGGTGTTAGCATTCCAGCCCTCAGAGCAGATAAAGGTAATCTGACTGGTGAACAGCCCCAGTCATACAAAGGTCCCCACAGTGCATGCCCACAACACATTTGCTTGCTTCTCATGTCTGATCTGGGAGGACAGCCAAGCTGGATGAGATCAGTTGACAAGTATGTCTTTGGGAGCAGAGCAGCAGATGCTAAAGCTACAACTAGAGAGAAACTCATCATTAAAAAAAAAAGAAAGAAAGAAAACACCCTCAGGAAGTGCTGCATTAATTTTAAACACACCGAGGATTTGCTGATTGCCTGTAAAGTGTTAGAATACCAACTGGCTTTTCACATTCTGCTGCATGCACTAGAGAGGACATGAGAGGATTGTCCCTGCATATTAGCATTGCCCTGCTCCTACTCCTGGTATTACATAAGGCTAGGTGACTGTGTAATTCCCTTCTCCCCATCTCCAACTGTACACTGGCTCCCACTGGGGTGATTCAGGTGATTCACACCAGCCAAGCCCTTGGTGTGGTTGCTGAGCTGAGCATGGCTTGGATCAAGCTCACCCCTTGCAGACCTTATTTGCAGCAACCACAAGGAATAAGACAGTGTTTGCCTAAATCATCTCAATTTATGTCTCAGGTTCTCAGCCAGCTTCAGGCATGTGGAATAGTAGAAGCCATCACCATCAGTGCAGCTGGCTTCCCTGTTAGGTAAGTCCAAACTTCTTGAGCAGTGACTTAACATAATTCACCTCTATAGTAATTACTGTGGTATTAGCTATTCAGAAGAGCAGGAAATCCAGTCATTTTGAAATCTGTTTCAGACCATAAGATTTCACTGAGACTTTCAGAGCTCTCTGAAGAGCTCTGCTTGCTGTTTGCTTTTAGACTTACTGGAGCACATCTTTTTCATGTTTTGGAAACAACACTTACATAGTAAATATTAAAAATATATATAGGCACAAATCTGGACTGTTYTTTGTTCTGGATAATAAAGCTGTGGCTAGTTTGGTAAGCAGTGCTAGAACAACTTGCACTGAAAGTACTGTATTAAAACAAACAAACAAACAAAAACAAAAACAAACAAAAAAACAGACCTACCTAAAACAGGCCCCTAGTCTGAGGGCTCACTTTAGTTCTCCAGGTTGAGGGGTAGGAGAGAGATGTTTCGATGTGGACTATCACATACTAAAACTTTAATGTAGCTCCACAGGAACATTCTCAGCATTAAAATTAAATCATAAATGGGATTCATCTATCTGTAGTCATCTAGAAGTAGGGCATCTCATCTGAGTCAGTCACCTTGCTAGGCTTTATATTTGACTAGGTAATATTTGACCAACATGAGAGGGTGGAGGGAGTAAGGCCTGACTTGATCACATTTTGCGCAGCTCAGTATTAATAGGATGAAGATCACAGCTTTTGTGAACAAAAATGATTCCTGATGAGTCTTTGTTATAGGCAATTGTCACTGGCTGTTATTAGGCAATAACTGAATTTCTTTAGCAAGGTTATCATTTCTTGCATGCTGGTGACTACATAAGCATCAGTCTGTTCGCATTCCATGTGCTGTATTTTTGAAGCCATTTTGCAATTTTTCCCCCTCAAAGGTAAGTTATTTAATACATAGTAAATAAACGGTACTTGCCTGGAATTAACTGTACTTTTGGCTATCAGGGTCTCCTTCCAGTGTTTCATTGAGCGCTATGAAATACTGAGCAAATCATGTGGGTCCAATAAAAACAGCTATCATGCTGCCAAGAAAAAAGGTATGTTTTTTTTGATAGTCCCTCTACTATAAAATTTATCACTGCACCAACTTGATACATATAGATGCAGATGCAATTACTGTATTCAGCTCTACAGAAACCATTATTCCCAAGCTTAAAATATTTTTTTTTTTATAATCTATCACAGACTTCAGTTTCTCAGTTGCCTACTGCTTAGAGTAGGCTCCTTTGAACAGTGAAAGTCTGCTAGTCTTTTCATCATACCATTTTTTCTGTGTTCATCTTGGCTAGAACGATTACAGTTACACTGGTGTTTGGGGTTCCTCAATTTGATTTAAGAGTTGTTTCCTAAGTAAACTTGAAAACCACTTAACTTTTTGTTTACTTACGTTTCTTCTCCTTTCTTTTTTCTTTCACTTTGTTTTCTTGCCAAACACATTGACCCTAGCTTACTTGGATTCTGCTGTTACTCTTCTGCTTTTACATTTTGCAAACTTCTGTATGAGATTCTTTTTCCAAAGCAAGACTGAGGATGGACTTTAAAAAAATATAATCCAATCTACAAGGTAACATCTTTGGCATGAACCCTTGAAAGAAGGAGCTCAAGTATTTACATTTAATATTGAAAGTTACTGCAACCCCCTTTGTCTCCCCTAGATTAGCCCCATCTTCACCTAACAGGTTTACCCAGAAGTGTGGGAAACAAATACCTGCCAATTTCAGATATGTAAAATGTCTGGAAATCTATTCCCCTTGAGRAAATACTACTTGCTCACTCCTTTGAATCAGGGGAGTGGGATGACATAAAAAAGTGCARGCTGGAAAATTATTTTCACACCGTATCTTTCTCCCTCAATTATAAACCCATTAGCTGAAATGCCTTATTGTGGTAGATTACTAGTCCTTTTTATCTTTATCAGGTAATAAGCTGCAAATACACAAAACAGTTTTCTAGACATAGGGATAAGCTTTTGGTTCCCAGTATCAGCCCCATAAAGAGCATCATAGTCACCAGCTGTTTTTGTGTAAGCAAAAATTGTTTATATTTGTTTTCAGTACCTTAAAACGCTCTCATCTCCTATAGCAGAAAAGCAAACTATTAAAGATGGCAAGATACAAAGACCATCAAATTCCTGCATCGGGCATGCAGAATACTCGTACAGCATTGCCTTGAACACTACAATCACTTTGAAGGACAGGTCTGAATTATGTCTACCTCTATTTCCAAATAGGTTCATCTGTCTAACCTGCTTGTCTCATAATGCAAAAAAGCTATATACTATTACCTCAAAGTGTTTTAATAACCCCTGGTTGCTATAGTGAACTGCTGCTTAATACATGTCTCGATTCCTTTAGCTGCTTCTGGCACCTTGTAAAAGCCTTGGAACTGTAGCTGCATTCCTTCCTTTTCTTTTCCGGTATTTTACTGTACACTAAGCTATAAGTTTAATTTCTCTATTTTTTTTGCTCTTTGTTCCCAATAGTTTGCAGTCTTGGGTATTTCCTTAGATTTCCTTAGGCCTGAGCTACTCAAGTGTATTCTTAATTGCACTGCTGTTGCTTTCTAATGTTTCCACACAGGACGCTTTAAACAGTGCAAGAACAATTGAGCCATTGTCTGCATCTGCCCAAAAGATTATTTCTTACCTGTGCTGGTCTGCATACGCTAGAATGGAGGTAGTAAGACAACACGGGTTAGCAACCAAACTACATCCTATTTAAATGTATTAGGCTAGTTTTCTAGCTAACACATGGTGAAATCTATGCTATTACATTTTTTCCATTAAACATAGATAAAACTAGTATAGTAATACCTCAGTTGTCACCTCCTCCCCTCCTTGTAGATATATACTTCCTAAATGGCCAAGAAGTCTCCATATAAAGACAGTTATTTGATACTGTTTAAGTTCTACGATACCTTCTCTTCAATGCTTCATTTACAGGTGAGACTGTAGAAGTGGATGATAAACCATTATGTTCTGTCATTTACAACATCCTTCAGAATGTGGTTATGGGACAAACTACCACTGAGCCAACAGGAAACAGATCAGAAAACTCTTCAGTGTACTGTGGCAAAACTAAAGTATTTATGACTAATTCTGTGGTAAGAATGGTATTTCCCTGGCTAAGAGTTCTGAAGCATACTTGCATAATCAGGAGTTTTGGCACAGATGATTATCATCATGACATTGGGCTATATTCCTGAATTTCAGTAGGAACAGAATTTGGCATTCTTCCTTTAAATTTATTAATCTATGTCCATCCATCATAATCCAACTGAAGCAGACTCTTTTCAGTAGTAATCTTGTTGTTAATGGGCAAGGAGCTGCATTCGTCTATTAGCACTGATGTCCTCTCAGTTCCAGTAGAGATTACAGCTTTACCTAATTTCAGCTGACAGACTTGGCTACTCTGACAGGCCTAAGCATATTCACTGTGAAAAATCTGAAGATGAAGGCACTTAGGCACTTTTACAAAGCTTATATACTGAAGGATGCACCCATAAAAGAACTCCCTTCAACAGAGCTAATTTTAAGCCAGATGGTAGTGTGATTTTGAGACTGTCTGCTTTTTTTCCCCACAATACTCTTACTTTTGCCCTCAGATATTTATGCTTTCCTTTTAATTTTAGATGTTAGCTAATAAGCATTAAAAAGCAGTGCTCTTACTTCTAAAATACGATTCAGCAGTCTTAAAACTGAAATACATATTCACTAATTGCTGCAGCATACATGGTTTTCTGAGAAACACAAAATTACGGCAGAAGGGTGAACACAACTCTGTCCCAGAGTACTAACTGCAGACTTGTGTCCTCAATGCAGCTAGAGCAACTTGAAGCTAGAAGAGTACATGTGTTAAATGAGAAAGCATTTCTCATTCAGTGTTGCTGGAGAAGATTTAAACAGAAGAAAATAGCAAAGGAGAGATGGTCTGCAACTGTCATCCAAGCAGGTAATTTGACGGAGTGCAGCTAAGCATGATGTAACATTTCCAGTTACACTAGCTGTTTAAAGTTGCAGGAGAGGATATTCTAATCAGACGTGGAGAAAGTTTAAGTGCCATCCCTTACATTATGTGTGACAGCTTCTGAGATTCTTTGTACTCAGATCTCTCTTAATTAAATCTTCAGCTATTCGTTCCTGGTTAGCCAAGAATCGCTTCCAAAGGATGCGCAGGGCTGCTAATGTTATAAAGCATGGCTGGAGGAAATGGAAAGTAAGTACATTAGTACAGAAAAGCACTGAATTGAGTGACTTAAGCTTTTTAGGCATTTGGGAAAGAATCTAGCTCTGTCAAGTAACTGTACCAAAGCAGTACTGTCCAGTCTCCAGAAAACTCTTCTCAAGTAGAAGAGCAGACGAACAGACTCCAGTCTTGAATAACTGCTTCTACAAGGTGGCAGTGCAAAGGATACGGAATGAACTCACTCCTATTTATCTTGATCAAATGGGCAAATGTCCCAAATACTGTCTTATCCTTTAAGGTATCCTCTTCTGTAGACTGTAACTTAGTTTTGCTGTTTTAAGTCTTGTGTTCAAGCATATTGCTCTGCATCTCTTCATCAGACAAAAATGGCTGCATTAGCAGCAGAAGAGTTGGATGATGGTGAAGAAAAAACACTGTTTTTCCCTGGAGCTGTGGTGACCTCAGCCAGTTCACCCTGTCCTTTGGAAACCACTTGGCCACTCAGTGCAATAATTAAGTTCTGGCCTCTGGGCCTTGTCCTGTGTGCTGCACCTGTTACCATAGGGGGACTGCGGAGAGACCTGTCTCTGCTGGCGTGCTTGAAGGTACTTCAGGAGAATGACAGCTACAAGATGGAAAACGGTTTCTTTGGTTGTGGCATCACTTCTGTTAGAGCTCTGCCACAGGTAATGTACCTCACACACTTGAGTCAGTAGCATGCTTAAGCTAAGTTCACCATCCTGTAACAGTACCAGCAAAAAATCTGCTATCAAGCTACGATCTTCCTCTTTTTCACTGCCTTAGATATGCCATGGTAAGTCTGACAAATAGGTCAAGCTAGACAAAGGACTAAAAAAGTTGAGTCTTTTAACTAAGAATGAAAACTCTCCTTAATCTTAACAAACTGACCACAACTCTGTGCTTCAGAAATGGAGAGCAAAGAATTCTAACATGGTCTCTGCTGTTCTGCATTAGGTATTTTTTCTGTTTAGGGGATTGAAGCTGCACAACAAGTGAACAAATAAGTGTCTATTTAGGGAAAAGCAACTGGGTTTATTGATACATAATCAGTAATTCTGCATTAACTTCACTGTGCAGACAACTACTCACTGACTAATTAGGATAGAGGATTTTCAGGGCAGCAACTCTGGGAGCAACCCTGGAGTATTTCACCTCCTACTTACCTGCAGAATAGTACTAAAAATAATTCACAACCCACACTTGGTTCTCTGTTAAGTTGCTCTACAATTACCAGTCATCTTGTGCCTGTACACTTTTTTTTTCTTTTGTAGGCAAGTTTTTTTGAGGTTGCCTAAAACTAAGCCTGTAACTTTTCAAAGGTCACAATTATTACAATTTGGAGCAAACATGTACTAAGTCAACCACTCACTAGATAACAAAGATTTGAGTTTAAACTGATTTTAGTTCAAATCATACTATTGCTGCTGTTTGTAGTAATCATTTAACTTAAATCCATTTCTATTAGAACTGTCCTGGAATGCTTCCTCTATCCTTATTCATGTGCAATGGCTGCTTAGATACTGAAGCACTATTTAGCACAAGTAGCAAAATCTAGCTCAAAATCTGGCAGAACATTAATTGAACTCTCTACCTCGTTTTCTTCTAGGGCTCTATCAAGTTTCACTGTAAGAAGTCTCCCCTGCATTATGCAAATGTCATTCCCCATACAGATGCCTATTCTGTAACTGGATTTAACCAAATTTTATTGGACAGAAAAAAACTCCTTCCAGCATAAGTTTCGGCCATCTCCACGTACTGTACTTTTCAGGGAAGGACTGCCTGTAGGCTGCTGCTTTCAAACACTTTAATCAACGTCCATGTCTGCTGCTACCTCAGAGCTTTCCATAGTCATGCATTCTACGTATCGTTATACTTCAAATTTAGAACAAGCTGRTGAGAGGGCATTCCTCCTGTCACAAATATGCACATATTAGAGGAAATGTCAGTACTACAAGAGCACTTGACTTAATTAAAATAGGTCAAATACTTTAAACAATGTATACTTGAACAGAACACTCAGCACTACATGGAGAAGCAAGAGGCTGGTAATGAGACAGTGAAAATGCAAACACTTGTTTTCTGCTGAATTCTCATCAGGAGATGCAAACAACTCTTCTGCTTGACCATGCTAGTCTTCRGTAATATCCTAACGCTTCTGACTGTGACTGAGAAAGCGAGTAGCAGTCAAATACAACACTGAAGGCAGATGTCTCAGGGAAAAGTGAGATTGTACTCTTTTAACCTATGGGACYAAAATCTATGAAATCTCACAACTGCTGTGGATTTCTAACACTAGCTAGTTACCAACATCAACTCTGGCAAGGCACTAAGGTTCTTAGTTCTCATCAGAGGAGCTTTATACAGTCTCTTTTTGTTGCTCACATGGACCTTGAAAACACTTAGTTAATCTCTGTACACCCCTTTTAAATAAACTGTTAAATATCTTGCAAACGTGTCTGACCCTTCCCAACAAGACTTAATTAATAAGAACATTTCAGATTTGTTTGTGGATTAAGATAAATACTGACATATTTAATATTTTTTTTAAATTGGGAAGGAGCATTTGTACCAACAGAATATATCAAGTTTAATTCCTAGTATTGAGAAATCTCTCCTTTCCAACACTGTCTGACTGCCTATGTCATTGCTTATCAACAGTAAAGTGAAAGTTACAGCACAGACGTCCATGAGTGAAATGTGACCAAAGCTAGAGGAAATAAAGACTGATGTAGCATGATAGCTCACAGTACTGCAGGATCTCTTCTGTCGAGAGGATAAAAATTTCAGGAAAAGAAAAATGTTCCCAAAGCAGCTCACTCAGGAAGAATGTTCTCCTTCTCTGGGGGTTCCACAATTCTCAAACAGCAGTCTGCAAACTCAACAAATAATGGCTCCTGCATGTACTTTTTCATGAGGGAGTTTTTTTCTTCTGCTTGATCTACTGTTAGTAGTAATTGCCTGAGATGCGGATTCAGAAGCAAGCCTCTCAGTTCTGCTGATTCTCCTTGGGAAAAAAGGGAGAGAGAGGAAAAAAAAAAAAAAAATGAGAGAAGATCGGAAGAAAGACGTGTAGGGAAAGAGTGTAGATCAAAAAAATAGCCGTATGAAAAAAAAAAAAAAAAAAAAAAAAGATGAACAGTGCTAGTCCGTGACCATTACAAAAGTGGTTCAACACACTCTTATTTGACAAATACATTTTCAAGGCCAGTTATCTTACAGTTAGAGCTGCATGGCCTTGCAGCAGGCAGCACAATCAGCACGTGAAGAATGACTGGGAATTCTGCATTCCCCAGCTTGCTTTGTTTAGACCCCCCCCCCAACACACACACACACAGACACACTTCAGAAGATTACCTAAAAGCTTGAGTTTCTGCAGCGGAACTCGGTCTTGCTCGTCGTCTTCCGTCAGGATGTCCGCCACCGACCAGGGGCTGCCCGGGGCCGGGGGCGCAGCAGAGCCGCAGCAGCGCGGCGCCGGCGGCGCGGCCGCTTGAGCCGGGTGCTCCGCCGCCGCCTCCGGCTCCGGGGCGCACCGCTCTGCGGGAGGGAGGGGAGCGCGTTAGCGGCGGGGCGGCCCTCCCGGC
>NW_028186083.1:1100760-1128159 GCF_003343005.1 Rhea americana
ACACGCCGCACCGCCGCGCCGCCCGCATGGCGCCCGCCGTCCGCGCCAGGCGCGGCCAGCCCAGCGCCCAGCGCCTCCACCCAGGCGCGCTAATCCACCGCCGAGGAGGCGGCATCGAGCAGCCGCTGGGCGGCCTCGCCGCAGGGCGCCATGTTGAGCARTCGCGCCCCGCCCGCCTCCCCGGCGCCAGCGCGGCGAGAGGCCGAAGGAGAAGATGCGTAGACACGAAGGAGAAGTCTTCTTAACGGCTAACGCGCTTCCAGCTGTCCTTTGCGTAGTGGCTGCACGCTACATACTTCTTTTAATTTGTGGCACCATAAACATGGGTTACCTTGTGGCGGGCTTGCTGCAGCCCGGCTGCTGCGCCACGCACCCTCCCAGCACCCGCGTCCGCAGCGAAACCTCACCGCGTAACGTCGCAGGAGCCCAACGTAAGGAACCGTCACCTCCCAGACACATAAGCTAAACAGTTAAGGCCCAGGGATGGCAATAGCCTCTGTGGGTGAGACTCACGCACGCCCACTGAAGGAGAGCCGGATCCGCTCCCCTTCAGTGCTGCTTCCACAGCTGTTGCTGTCAGCAGGGACAGGACCAGCCCTGACTGGTGGTGAGAGAAGAGGCCCGAGGTTTATCTGAGAACTGATCAGYCAGGGATTATTTCCTCTTTAAGGATTTATGGATGGATTCCAACTGTTATCTTGTTTTTAACATTACAGTCACCGTAATAAGACAGTGGTATGTTAAATGGCCTGGTTGTTACATATTACCTTGCCAATGTCAATATGGATGTGAATAGAAATATACCTAATACCCCCTCCAGGATGATCTTTATCATCTGCACTTTGGTAAATTCTGTTTTAATCTCCTGTTTTTACGTTTAGGTTGAAATACAATTAGAGACAGATGTTTAGTTTTAAGCTAATCATTTTTTTAGGGTGGTGTTGGTCAAGGTAACAGTTACAGGAATAGTGCTTAGAAGAAAGAAATGGGCCAGATTTATCTTGTGTGAGTTACATTATCTGTTTAAATAATTCATTTTAATTACGTATCACATAGCACCATTCATTTCCTTAAATGAAGTATCTTAATTTTAGTTCAGACCCCCCCCCCAAAAAAAAAATCTCCCAGAATCCTCCAAGGTAAAGTAGCACAAAAGACTTTTTTTCATGGTAATAAACATAAAATACTAAGCATCTGATTTGTAAACGTAATGAAATTTACTTATTTGTTACATTAACAGGTGAACCCACTTCTTTTATGAAATGTTCTTATATTCTCTCAAGAACAGATTAATGAGATTTTGTTTTTACTTCACTGAAGCCTTTTTAAATGCTAAAACAATGACAACAAAACAATTACACTGGAAATAATCACTGAAAACTCAACTTGTATTTCAAGGGCTGATGTTGCTTGGATTGTATGGTACATATTATCACATTAACGTGATACTATTGAATAATACTTGAGCATACCTTACAGCATCATTAAGCTACTATCACCAAGGTCTATTCAATCAAAACTTACACATTTGGAACCGTGCAAGTGCAGAGATAAGAAATTTAAACATTGAGATTCTTCTAGACAGTATCCCCCTTAGAAAAATAAGCATCCATTTCTACTGGAATATGATATACAAATTATTCAGTAGCCAGTACTTTTCTTTTTTGGAGAGGGAGGGGGTGAGACCTTTTCCTTTTACAAAATAACTGTTCTTCAAATTTTTATTTTGTTTCGCTTTGTATAGGAAACTGCACTGTCATTTTGATAATAGAAAACTCAAATGGCGTTTTCTTTTAAATTTGCAGTTCAAATTTCAAAAGCTACAGATTCACATGTGCTTTTGTTTATAAGCAGAAATATGAAAAGGATAGTCACAGGTACTTCACAAAAACACATAATCCAACGACATACTTCAGTTAAAATTCTAACAGTAAAACAGCACTGAGTAATATAAAGTTAATATAAAAACTGATCAAGCATTAAAAAACCCTATAATTTTACTGCTTGTAAATAAAAAAAAAAACATAATTCCCATACTACCAAAAATTTTCTTGCAATTTAACATAAAGCATCTTCAAGAACATTTTAAAAATCCCCCCTGCCCCCCAAAAAGCAAAAAGATTTAAGTATTAGTAGCAAAGCAAGCTCAGCAGAGGCATATTTCCAAATACAAAGTAAACATCACTAGTGGATTTATTTTTATCTCAAAGCAAAATAAATCTCCTGCTTCCATTTAAAGGATAGATAAATCAGGCCCATCCACCAGGTGGGTTAAAGAAGAAAAACTGCTGTGCTCAGGGGTAGTATTTAAACAAATTCAGCCAACATTCAAAGATCAGAAAAGCCACTGATACAGGTCAGGAAAGAGCCTTTTGCCCAACTCGCTTGCCAGGCTGCCTTATCCAGCTGTTCCCAGCTCTGGTACGTGTGCCCACAGAGTCCGGAGCTGTGCTCCACTGGGTGCCTCACAGGAATAGGGCCTGCAGCCAGTGGGACAAGGAACAAGGGTGTTATTTCAGGTATCTCCATGAAAATATTGTCAGGTATCTCCATGAAGGTATCGCATAAGTAAACGGGCAGCCCTTACACAACTGCTGTCACTGCTAGATACTCTTAACAGTGCAGACATGGATGCGGTTGCCAGAAGGGCACTTCAGAGCCTTGAGTTTAGCCCCCAGTTCTTTGGTCTTCAGTGTATATATTATGGGGTTTCCCAAACAGTTCATGGTTACCAACACAGCTGTACAATTTCGAAAGATGTAGGCACTTGGGTAGAGATCAAGGGGGCACTGATGGTTGGTTGCATCAAATAGGACTCCTGCAAAAAAAGGAGCATAGGAGACCAATGCCAGGAGCCAAATAAAAATGCTAGTTCTGGCAACCTGAATCTCAGCTGATTTGTAGGTGCCAGTAGCTTGTCCACATGCTTTCATTTTCAACTTTCTTTTCCTCAAGATGATAATGATGCTGAGGTAGGTGAACAAAGGTACAATAAAGGCCACCACACAATTGGGAATGGTGATGAAGATGAGATAGTCAACACAAAATGGACTGTAGAGGACAGAGAGATTATTTTCCCTATGCAAGCAGTTCCATCCCATCAATGGCAAGCAGCCGAAAAAGAAAGCAAGGGCCCAGTTAATTAAAACAGCAGCTAGAGAATGCTTTCTAGAAACCCTGAATCTTGTCCTGATGCTTTCAGCTACGGCCAGGTAGCGCTCAATTCCAATGCTTACCAAGTTATAGATGGTAGATAAAATAGATATAGTATAAAAGGCATAAGGTGCAAGCATATCCTTGGATCCAAAGATTGTACTGTCAGGGTTGGTGATGAACAGCACTGAAATCCAGAAGCCGGAAGAGCTGGTGAAGAGATCAGAAAAAGCCAAATTGAAGAAGAGTACAAGAATAGGCTTATGCAGATCCTTGGTAGCCATTATTGTGAAGATAACGGTGCAGTTGAAGATCACGGATATTATGTTAATAGTCAGTTGAGGGATGCCCAGTGCAAGTACTAACTGTGAACTCCAGATTTTAGTATAGTTAATGGAGCAATTTGGATATCCATTCATGGTGGAAAATCCTACTTCAAACCATTAACAAAGCCTGCTTTACGCATTCCGTATTCTGTACGAGACCGTACTACAGCCGCATTACTGCCACCTTGTTCTCCAGTAAAAAAATGAATCTTGAAATGCAGCTTCTATTGCCACATCATCATCATMACAGCAGATTAAACTTTAACCACTTGTGTTTAAATATTTGGGTTACCAACTCAGGGCACAGCAAATTTCTCTTAAGTTGCTAGGATAGCCAACAGTGGAAAATGTACTTAATGCTGTACAATTGATCTGCTTAAAGTAACCTTTATCAACAGCAAAATTTTGCCAGCTCTTGTGAAGACAGATGACTGCATCAGTAGTTAGAAAGACCTTGATGATATTCAAAAAGGGAATGAATGTGAATTTGTCTGTAAGTCACGGGTACATTAGATGGAAACTAATAAAAGACATTAAAGAGTCAGAAAATGGAGAACAGCAATTTTGCAGGAAGGTCAAGGGGGAGTACGTGACTGATAGAACCGAAGAAGAAAAGTACTTTTGTCTCACTAACCCGGACCCCAGTTCAGTGAAGGACTAGGTGCAAAGTATGTACTCAATTCAGAATGACTCTAGTGACTTCAGTGGAGTTCCTAAAGTGCTCAAGGCCAAGTATATATTTAAGAGCTTGATGAGAATTGTAACCTTCCTCAACTCTTTGTATTCAGTATCTTTAAGAATAAAAGATGTCAACTCACTGTCCGCCAAAATGCACAGTCTTTCTGTTTCTGTTTCTGGAGTTTAAAGGCCTCCAATYTTATCCCCCTTGTCACCTCTGTCTAGACTGGACAGGGCAGTGGGCAAAAACGTTGYCATTAGGCTACACCTTTCTTATTTCTTTCAGACACTCCCAAAGCCATGCATCTTGTATTTCCTTCTTAGAAATGTTGCTGTGTGAAACAATGGAAATCCCTTTTAGTACAGCCTTTCCAATTTTATATGTGCTTAATAATCACATAAAGAACAATTTTAAGTCTTAACTTAAAGATAACAGAACTAATGACCTAGTTGTTCACYGTCTCTTGCTTACAATTACAAATTGATATGAGTACCTGTGGCTGTTTTTTTTTAAAACACATCTGGATCGTAGCTACACAACAGCCCCCAAACTTGCGAGCTAACCCTGTACTGCAGTGGGACTGCGGGAAGGTGAAGCGGTCTGCCAGCACTGATACCCTTGTGCTTTGGGGCACTCTCAGTTCAGAAGTTGTCAGATTATACCTAAAATTGCACATTCGGTCTTTCTCTTGTGTAAATCAGAAATACCTCCACTGATGCTCTATAAGCTATTTACACACGCGCGGGCGKGTATGTAGGAGAAGATGAATTAGCTTAATTTTCAAACAAACAGATGCAGGAGAGTAACTCAGCTCTTTAGCAGATTAATTGGAGTGGAGACTTAGGCTGCCTAAGTAGTTTTAAAAGCGCCGTTTTGTTTTCCTAATTCTTGGATGAGAACATAACCAGAAAATGACAGTTGCCTCTACTCATACGTTCATTATAGGATAAATTAGGGGGTTTAAGTTAATGTATAACTTCTACACTAATAAAGCAACGTAATACCGTTACCGTTACATCTTTTCTTCCTCTGTATTTTTAAAGGTAAATAACTTTTGAAAACTGGGTTTAAAATACTGGAGACTGTTTATTAAAAAAGCTTTTCAGACGTACATTTAATGTCTATCAGCAGAGGGCGCTGCTGTAGCGAACTATACATCTGAAAAGAAAACATATACAGCCATATACAGCGGGAAAAATTGAGCTTTTTAAAAACTGTAACAATTAGAGTGAGCCGTACATCCGAATAGAAACATGAACATGGATACTCCTTCTACTCTTAAGCAGCAGCTTTTTTTTTTTTTTTTTTTTTTTTTTTTTTTTTAATGCTGCATCTTCTCTATGTGATCCCACATCTTACTCTAAAGCTCATAGAGAGACCTCGCCAAGGTGCTCTCACTGCTACCTGGCATCTGCAACTGAGGAACCAGTTTTTGCAAGTTTTCATGTAGCAAAATTATACAGGTAAAGACATGTATCACAACAGTAGCTCAGCTAAATATATGAACTTGATGCTGTAGTGACTATTTGGTACTGTTCTACATACAGTGCTACACATCATTGTAGCAAAAATTACAGCTCTGAAAAGCTGTAAATCTGTGAATTATGATAGCTCTGCCAGAATTTACAATATATGAAATCTGTGCTAAAGTTAGGCTTACAAGGAACTTCTGTATTTTTTTTATTAAAGTTGAGGTTTATGAAAGCATATGTGGGTTAACGTGTAGCCAGTAGTATGCAATTATTGTATACTAGAAATAATTTATACAAGTAATAGATATTTTGGATGGCCATAAAAAAGGAAGTGCAAAACAGTTTATATAGAAATAAGTACTAAGAACTGATTAACCAACTTTGCTGATTTATTAATATCTTACAAGCTATTATGCTCAAATTATGACCAATAAAACATTCTTTACCTCATACAGGCTCGTCAGCCACACATTTGGTGGAAGGTTCCTGCTGAACAAGGACTCTACTATTTCTGTTGCCTTCTCCTTGCCGGCACCACAAGTCAGCGCCTCATGTTAGTAACAGCATTTCAGCAGGTAACACACAACATAAACATCATCTGCCAGGAGCAACACAGGACCAAACCACATGCTCTCTTCATCTCTTCCAATTATGTTTTCTATGGTTCTGTGAACTGAGAGAGAGGCTGAGGCCATGATGAACAGCAGCTTATTCACAAAGTACAAAATTTTTAAAAGCACTCTAGTTACTTAAGGATTATATCTCAGCTTGGGCTTCAAAGTGCCCTAGATGTTCCTGAAAATGCTATTTGAAATTTCTGTAATTTGAAAATAATATCAAGTCATATAAATAGTTATTCATAAAAAAACTTTGTAATCTTAATTCCTTAATACAATGGCATAAAAATWATCAAAATGACCCTAGATTAAAGGGGACATCAATATAATTTTGGAAACTGCTTCTTTAGTATGCTTCAATACACTAAAAACAGGTTTGTACTTTCTAACCCTCTATAAGAAAGTTTGRAGGTCTCGAAAAGAGAGATGAAAAGTGGTTTGAAACTATGTCATCAATGYAGGAGACAGACAGCTACTCCTTTGTCAAATCTGTTCATGTAACAATCTTAATGCAAAATGATTCTTATCATCACATAATCTTCGAACCTCACAATCTTTCTTGTAYTTATGTTCACAGCACACCTGTGAGGAAGGAGTGTTATCTACGTGTTACAAATGGGAAAAGAGCAATCGAACAATTTGCTTAAGGTCCCATAGAAGTCTGGTACAGAAGGGAACTAAATCTAATCTCTTATATCTCAGGCTAACACTTTAAGCACTGGCTGTACCTTGCTGTTGGGAAGTCTTTGATTGATATTAATCTAGATTTCATCCTCTACACTCCTTTTCCGGTACTACAATTATTTTTATATTTCTTTGTCTGACTGTCCTGTCTGACTGTCCAAATTGCTATTGTTTTGGTATCTGTCTTAAGTGAGAGACAGCATTACTTTATTTTGTGTAAACAGTTTCTCAGCAATAAAATACTTTTCCYGTCTACACCTCCTTTTGTCATAGAATCTTGGAGTTTAGTATTAATACTCCCCAGTTTACCCTTGTGGAGAAGACAATAATCACTAAACTGGTTGAGCAGACTGAGAAAGCGATATAAAGTGACTTTAGGCTGAATTTTAATGATCATCATTTCAAGTGGCTGTTCTTGAGAATTGAACTTAACACAATTCACCTTGCATTTTCAGGAATGCTGCATACCTGCAGCTCTCAGAATTCAGCAGKAATCACAAGTGTTTAGCAGCTCTCACAATAACAGGCCCCAGCTGTGACACGCCAAAGTGGATTTCAAAACAGGAAATTATGTCCAGGAGCTGAGACTCTTCATTCTGTGCAGTAACCCTTGGACAGCATACACTTTTACCTTAGTGTGGTGCAATAGCAATTCCTTATGTCCTCTATGCTGATAATGCATCCAAAAAAATCTCAAGTTATTCCCAAAGCTACAGGGGAAAATGATGCATCTGTATAAAGATGATGCTAACTCTGTAGCACAGCCGAGCCACAGATGATCCAGTTTTATTCTCAAAGTTGTATACATACACTATACATATGAGAAAAAGAGAGCACTGGAAGGGTAACTGATTTTACTCTTCAGACACACTGTGGCAGGAAAGAAACCAGAATTCGTGTTAGATTCTTACTTCCATGCTTGAAGCACAAGACCTTGTTTGCTGTGAAATGCAACAGTTAGACTTTTCCTCAATTGTCCCTGCATTCTAACTAAATATGCACTTTATCAAGCTGCAGAYAACACACAATCTGACTCAAAAAAATGACAAATTATGTGCAAGTTTGCTAAGTATTGAGGAAGATTAATGTTTGCTTGCCATGACCTTCAGCATGGCCTTAAGAATATCCATCTGCCCAGTCTTTCAATCAGCATCATGAGGCCCGCAAATAAGAAACATTCAGGAAAGGAAATAATACAAATAAGGAGTCTATTTATCAAAATTATGTTTTAATTAATGTGGATTAAAGTCTTCCTCTTTGGAGAAGAAGACAGAAATGGGATGTATGATCTCCTTCCAAGAATTTTTCAGGGATGTTTTCAAAACAGAAAGCTCTCTGCTCTTCCTCCACCCACACTCTTTGAGGAATATTTTCGTCACAGGTTTGCAGTTATCTGATGTCCCCACCATGCTATCATGGCCCTCACCAGCACCATAAAGGCAAAATGATCATCAGGCTTGAATGTCTCAGACTGCTGTTTCCACACTAATTACAAGCTACAGAATAATGGCAAGGACACCCTGATGCAAGGATGCCCCTACAAACCAGGATTTCTCCCCATCTGTACAGAGCGTGAAAACTTCTCTGAGATGCCAGAGCTGTTATTTTAACAATTGAAGAACTTGTATTATGTTATCTAAAAGGAGAGAAAATTGAAAAATATCTGCAACGAGCATTACACAATATGCAAAACTTTCTACCAATAATTTACTTGTAAAAAAGCCAGAATGCTTCTTAGTCCTTCAGACATGAATTGGCCCACACAAAGAACATCTTCCTTCTGAACTAAACAACTACAGAGGAACACTGTGGACTTCTGTTACAGGAAAGCTATCATCAAAAATGTGTGTGCTTCAGAACTGGGCAAAGCAACTAGACAGGCTATAAACACACAGAGCTAAGCATACAGATTAGAGACACACATCCTTCAAAATATGTATTCATAATCAGACCAAAAGCTGAGTTGTACAGTGCTAGTATTTTATCACTCACTAGAAGAGGACTACTCGCTCACATAAAAAATAGTGTCTTTCTTACCTCAGAAATAGTAGGAAAAAGAGGGAAGGTTTAATTCAGTTTAATTAGCAATGGCATCTCATCGTACAGGATCAAATCCTCAGGTACAGCCTAAAGCTGATAGTAAAACATTAATGCATCAAACAAACAGAAGACCAAATAAGGGGCCACCCCAAATGTTTCTAAGTACCTCATTAAAAAGGGCTTAGTATTAGAACAAGATCGCCTAACAACACAACAGGCTTCGTGGCAGAATCATGGCCAACTTGCACTTTTTGTTCACAACATGAAGCCTTAATGTCTTGGGTTCTACAGCAGCTCCTACCCATGAAATTCCAGGTCTCCTGCTCAGCAGTTAGGGAGCCCTRGTAAAGAAAGTTACAACACAGCAAGTGCCTCTTCCACCACTCTTGATATTCCCACTCATTCTTCCCTATGCTGTAGTTACAGACACAACTGCAATCATTACATCAGAAAAAAATAACTTTGAGTTTAAGAATCTGCAGAAGACTCTCCAACTCAGATCSTGACATGTATTTGGGTTAAAAATACAAAAGCTCCAAGGTAAAACCAAAGTACACTGCAATCCCTTCCAAAAAATATTCGTAGGTACAAAGATGTCACTGAGAGCTGGTACCTAAGCACCTGTCAGGTAACTTTATTTAGCTAAAGAATGGACATCACCTGATGTCTGTCCTGCCTATTTGGATTACAAACTTCATAAGGAAAAGAGATGTCTTAGACTGTGTCTTGCATGCAGTATCTAGCGCAAATAGAGACTGTTAGTTTTTTCACGTGGCTACAATGCAAATTACTGTCACTTAAATAATGACAGGTTGGGAGGCTTACAAAAGGACAAAAAGGAAAAGAAGGAATCCTGAATTTCAAGGCAAAAATTTCTAACCTTCAGATATTTTATTCCTAAATGGAGGGTTTCTAGCAGGCTTTCAGCTTTCAAAGAACAAAACAGAAGTTAAGTGAGAAAATTTTAAAGAACTTCGGCTCACCCCCCACTGAAGACCATCCCCTGAAAAGGAAAAAAAAAAACCCAAAACAAACAAACAAAAAAACCTCCAAGAATAAATGTCACATGTATACCCTTGAAGGCTAATACCACCTGACACTGACACATTCCCTGCCCAAGTTTCTTTCTACGTGCTCAGTGTACACCTTGTGGACATAGCTCCACAGAGACTGCCAAACCAGGAAGTTCAAAAATGCAACAAAATCCCTTATTGTTTTTGTCCTTGCAGCAACTATTCAGCTTCGCACCATGTGCTAGGTAAATTATTGTCTTTTCATATTTTAATCTACCTAATCCAGGATGGAAAAACACTACCCAACAAATCTTCTCTGTGGGAATGCTATTTATAGCCATCCTTTTTATGAATAAAGGGCCTGGTCATAAGTCAGCTGTCAGATTTCCCATTGTTATTGCTAGTCCTGATTCCATATGTCCCTACCGTAGGCAGCAAAATAGCTATCTGGAGCTCTTCACCTGGACACCCAGTACACGCAAGAAGCTGGTACATGCAAAAAGTACTTCCTTGACTTTTTTTTTTCTTTCTTTTCTTTTCTTTCTTTTTTTTTTTTCCTCCTCTCCATTCAGCCCTCTGCTTGCAGGATGCCTGAGCTTGCTGCCTGCTGGCAGCCAGCATCAGCCACCTCACTGCCTCTGCACCTCTGACGGAGGAGTAGGTCAAGCATCCTGCTGTCTTCTATGCACTCAAACCACGGTGTGGGCTGCCCTCCCTGATTAAAGAGGCAGTGGATGGAGGGGGCGAGCAAATTGCACTCCCACTTTMGTTCTCCTCCTGAACTGGATTTTGAAATCTAGCTCTAAATGAAAAGTAGAAAACATAYGTATAACCAAGACTCTACAGCAAAAAGTAGCATTGCTCTTTTCTGCACACACCTTTGTTTGTGGAACATAAAGCCTGATTGTCACCAGATCGGGCACAAGGAGTTAAAGTGCTCAGATAGGAAAGCAAATGGGACAGTTTTTTTTAAAAAAAAAAAAATCTCTGTCTTATACTACAGTATCAGAATCAGGAAAGTTAAAAAGGATTGTCAAAAAAAGGTGTGCTCTTAGTTAATTCACTAAATGCAAAGTCATATATGAGTGAATTGCCAGGAACACCACTCAAACTGTTCCTGTTACTGCATACAGAAATCCCATTTTTCAGTCTCACAAATCTTTTCTAGGTCTGAGTAGCAATCTGGAGAGTGCGTGTGTGCATGTGTCTGTGTTTTTAAACAAAACAATGACCTTAATGCAAACATTCGCAGTTAATTTGAAATTCATGTGGGCTATCAGATAAAATGCTACCAGTAAATAAAAATGTGGCATTTTAGTAATAAGTTAACATGTGCCTAGCTTGTAAAGTATCAGTTATTCACTGCAGGACACTTGTTCAGTGCTAGAAAATCTTATTCCTCTTGGCATTCATTTGGGGGAAATGAATAAATTTAGGCAAATTAGGAGTAGGGTACATCTGGAGAAATTACAAAGGGGAGGAGTTCACCTTCCTGACTATGGCTTTCAGGTCTGTCCAGGGCTACTTACTCCAGTATAAAACTCAGAGCAGAAATATGATCACATACTAAGGAGTCTAATCAATTCTGGTTTCAACACTGAGCCTATTTAAAATAGATAATGGAATTGCTGTTCCTTGTCCTGCTCTCTCTGCATATTCTCAAGACTGAGGCACTAGGTAAGTCCTTGCCTGTTCCTCCTAACCCCCTGTAACAAGGTTACTCTTATTTATTATTTTTGAGTACCAGTGCATACAGTACATTCTCTCCAGTTCTTCTGTATGGCAAATGGAGAATATGTTTTACTTATTTCTGTTTTATATCATTTGTGGAAAATTATCAAATGTAGGCTTCTTTCACGAATGTATGAGATTTTTTGATTTTTGGTTTTCAGCTTTAGAGATTCTATTTTTTTCCCTCATCTAGGAAACATTACTGGGGTTTGCTTGATCTCTATGATTATATATGTAAATTCAAAAAGCATGCAAAGCAATTTCTTTGTCTATAATGTTCTTAAGACTTCAGATAGCTTGTTTTATTTTTCTACTCATATTGCTTTGTCCTTCATGATATAGAATGAAATTCCTATGCTTGCCAACTGAGAGAAAGTACAATGTGTCTTTTGCTGCATTAGCCCAGCAGACCCATCTATTTTTACATTCTGTACCTAAGTGCACTATGCRCTTACGATGACTAGATTAAATAGCAATCTATAATTAGTATTGAAAAATGTAGAAAGCTTTTTATGTTTCTATTATATCAGAAATACTATAACATTGAAAAAAAATCCTTTTCTATGTAAATATCAGCAGACAGTCTCAACATTAAAAATAAACATTACAGTCCATAAGTAGTAATGAAGGGTCTATTGTTTGTACTAAAATAGAATAGACTGCATTAAGGGAAAAAAAAAAGGAGATACACAATATTATCTGATGTATCAGAGGGAAGCACTGCACCAAGAGCCTATTAAAGGGACAAGGTTTTAAAGCAGGTCAAGATTCACTTGCCAAATTTAAAGTAACAGAGGTCTAAGGTGCCTAYAGAGTATCTTAAGGAGCACAACAGGAATATGGGGAAAATGGGKGTGTCTCCCACATTTTATTTCTTTGTTCTTAATTAGTTCTCCATACCCGTGACTTAGTAAGTTGCCTYTTCCAGATCCATACCTTACAGTTCAAATACTTTTCCACCTCTGTAGTCTGTGTTTTACAGGTATTCTGTCTCCTAAGGCTTCTCACGTGCAGTATAGGAACATAGAAACCTAAGGAACCTTTGCTCTTCCAAAGTCTACGGCAACTGTAGCTTGCTGGATATAAATTGATCACCAAATAATTAACACTCTGCTAAATTWATTGCTCTCTTACAGGATCTTAGGAGACCGTTTAGAAAACCATATAGGCTTTATTAGCTTAGCATTAATAATTAGTGCTTCAACAAAAGGAAGTAATACAAGGAAAGCTTATTTTTTGTTGACCCCCCCCCTTTTTGCAACCGTGTTTATTTCTACTTTCTTCCCTTAGTGCAGAGGCAAACAACATTTTGCTAAAGTTAAAGACTAGATGTTTCAGGAAACCTTAAATTTTGAGTATCAGCCCTTTTTTTTTAATGTTATATTTGGAAGGTATCTGCAAAAAGAAAAGGAAGTTTTCGTTGAACTTCATCTATATCTTACTGCTTTTAAGAACTTGCTTGAGTGTTATCTACTAACCAACTCATTTAACATAGCTGCACTATGGCTAATTTCGTACTCTGGGTAGCTCCATCACACTTAAATAGTCAATGTGAATTACTTCTAATCTTTCAAGTTGCTTTCAGCACTGACCTGGTTTATTTTATTTTTATTATATTTTTTTAATTARTAGTCCTTAAAGGGCTTAGTAAAGGAAGCAAGCTTCATTATCCATATTCTACAGATGGGGAAACTGAGGTTGCATGCAAGTGGAACAACCCACTCACAGACCAGCCAGCTGGCTAAAGCCAAGAAGAGAAGCCGTTTGTCTTGAATCCCTGTCCATCATCTCATCCACTCACCTTATGGGTCTCAGCACAGCATATTCCATTAATTGTAGTACTGATGCACCTTAGAAGGTGTGCTTGGCTTCTTCTAGAGATCAATAATCCTCAGTTACAATTATCAGACAAGCAGAAGTGAGACAAAATGTGGATGTGGCTGGGAAGCTCCAACAGGAATATTCCAAACCTTTTGAGAAAGAATTTATGTTAATGGCAAATTCAGTGTAGAGCCATACAGAGCACAATAGTTGTAGAGGACAATTCTATGCTTCCATTTAGATGTTTTGTAGTGGGGTTACAACAAGCACCAAGTGTTTTATGAAAAATAATTTTCTTTTAAGAGGAATGGAGGAAACCCTGGCATGTTTTAGCCTTTYTCTTTATCACAGACCAGGACTCAACCATGAGAAGACATTCTGCCACAGCCCATGTGCTGGTGCTCCAAAAGACTGATACGTAATAGAATGATTCTTTTTGTTTTCTATGTGTTTACCTATGTACTTTTAAATTGCACAAACATAAAATTTACATAACTCTGCTGGTACTGACATCATCAGCATTAATTCTTGGTCTCACATTTCCTCAGGGCCATTAAAATACAGAATATACCYGATATCTCTATGAGCAGCATAAAAAGAGATTCCAGAGGAAAAGGATATAGAAGCAGTAAGATGCTTTAACTTCTGTTTCCAGTTCTAATAGCATAGTCTGCACGCATACTTACAGTAATATTCCAAATCCATTTTGAAGTTGGCAAAAGCAGAATGAGGTTACTAAGGTACACACTGGAATGAAAAGCTGCATCTTTAGATGTTTAAGAAAGGAGAGCAAGAATTGCATTATAAGACCTAGAATACATGGTAAAAGCAGTAATGCACAGCTGCTTTAGGAGAGAAAAAATTTGAACTGTCCTGTCTCCACCCACCTAATCCAGCACAGGAATAAATTCAACTGATAAGATATCACTGACATTATCTCAAGGTAGTTAACTTGATTATCCCAGTATAGACAGACTTTTGATCTCAAATTATGATCGTTAGGCAGGCTACTTTGCTTAGGACTTCCTTCCCTTTCTTCCTGGTAATCACTCAGGTTGGCAAAATAGTTTTAAAGCCTTATCTTAGTCAGCCTATGATTATCCATATATATCTATCTGTATTGGCTTACACTTGCAGGGGGCTCATGGGTGAGAGAGAAGGATGGACACAGACTTCTTGACCAGGATGCCTGAAGATGCAGATTCTGTCATTACGGAGCACATTCACTTCTTTCACAGCTTATGATAAAGGCACACACATGTAGGGCATTGTAACAAGTTCATTCTCATTTTCTCTTTGACACCAAAATTAATTGAAAGACAAAAAAAGCACTTACGGTAGAGCAATAGACAAGACAGTGGAGACAAAGAATGGCTATTTACCTTCAGTTGGCTGTAAGAGCCTATTTCTATGCATTTTTGAGGGGTGAGGAGGTGAAATCAGCCCAGCAGGCAAAGAAACAACATTGTGTATTACTAGAAGACTCCTGACAGGTAGTTGCAGACAGTGTTAGAGACATACATGGAATAAACTTTGAAATGTTYTTAACTTTTTGCATTTCTATAGCCAGCGAGGCATGGCGTCCAGATACATCTGCATTGCACAAATAGATAAATTTTTGTCAGCAGAGAAATGCCTAGATACTCCTCATGTGAGTCTGGGTGATGTTATTCAAGAGCATGTGCTCTGTTCTGCAGTCACACCTTGCTGTAACCTCCAGTTGCTGCATTGCCTCATCCAGCTCTAGCACCTGGCCATACCCAGGTATGAGTTTGTATTGAAGTAATGACATTGCTTCAGCTTATAGATTATCTCCTTTCTCCTACAGCAAAAAGGTACCAGCATAAGAATTAGAATATCTTTTATGTGCTGCATAAAACCATAAGTTACGCACTGTGACATAAAAAAACTGGAGTCACGGCTGCTCAGAGCTCTTACCTTTAGATTTTGAAAACTGGAGGCAGAAAAGCATTTTCAGAGAAAGGCGCTGCTGTGAGACATCTTTCTCTATGCTGTCCAAATAACCATCACAAATCTCCGGGTCTTGGAGGTGTGCTGCAAGGGCCAATTCCTTGGCTAGCTGGCTCCAGGCACACAGACTTTTCTCCYCTGCTCATGTTTTGCAGGATATGCTTTGTCATTCAGGGGCACAACTTATCTAATRGCCTGTTCTTAGGTTCTCCTTCACATTTCTAGGCATGAGATCAGACATAAAAGAATGGAAAAAAAGAGGGTAAAGTATTTTTGGTCTAATTAATTCTAAAAGACAGCAACAACAACAAAAAAGGGGATTTCTCAGATTTTTTTGACACTGCCTCTGTTGTAAAGAAAGCAAAGCAAATCACTCCACAGAAGCAAATCACCTTGTCCTAGACACCCATTTCTTGTTCAAAGCCAGCTTCCCCGCCTGGATGTGATCCTGGGCAATGTGCTCTAGGTGACCTTGCTTGAGCAGGGGGGTTGGACTAGATAATAGCCAGAAGTCCCTGCTGACCTCAACCATKCTGTAATTCTGTGATTCCTCCTTTGATACAGTGGATTTACCATGACAGTTATGACAGAGGCTACAACAGTATCGCAGATACAACTGAAGACATTCTCCTCACTCTCAGACACAAAGGAAGAACTCTGCAAATATTTATAGAGCAAATGCAGAATCCTCCCAGTCTCTTTAGAGATGTGATTCGTCCTTTAGCTCATACTGTGTGACAGGCTCCAACCTCACTATACACGTGGCTTATGTACACATTTGCAAATTACAAATGCAGCGCTTAGATCTGCTGTCGCTCCTTGTAATGCTTCGCTATAGTAACAAACTTTATCTTCAAGGATAATTCTATCTAATGGACTGGAATGTACATGCATGCAGATGTATTACACTGTGAAAAACAGAATTTCCTAGTAAATGACAGTAGGAGAGATGAATGATCACTAATGTTTGCTTTTCCATGGTTAGAGGTACACAGATCTACAGCTAAACTGTGGAACTGATTTTTACCTGTCAAAGTGGAAAGTGGTTGATCAGGATTTTCTGGGGTGTAATGCTTAAAAAATCTGCATGCATGCATGCATACATATATATATATATATAAGCAGACAGACAGATACAGAAAGACAGATTTAGATTCCACTTGCTGTTAAGTTGCTTAGCCTTTTGTGCTAAAGAAAATAAGTTGTGCAAAGCAAATCAGGAACAGAACTAGCCCAACACAAACCAAAATAAAGACTACATTGCATACACAACTAGCATTGAGGGTTTTCCTGGAAAAGCAACCTTCCTTCCAGTGCAATGCTAGGGCTCAYTGCGGGCTTACTTGCTGGATTTGAATCAGGTGGAAGATAGAGCAGAAATGGGAGTGATGACATACGAGGCAGCCCAAGCTTGCCAGAGCGCGGCAGGGTGGCGTGAGCACGGTTGGTCGTGTGTATCAGCAAACAATGACTGTCAGAGGGGATGCAGCTGGCACGGGGTGACAGCAGAGACCTGCTGGGGCGAACAAAGGAGTCAGTCAGCGAAAGAGTGAAGGGATTTTAGCTAAAGACCAACAGAGGATATTTTTACTGTCTCAATACTTCGGGCTGTTAGTAGCATAAAGATTATTCACACTTCAAGAGATTAAATATATTCAATAAAACCAGCTAACACTCAACATATGAAATTTAGAGTTTTCCAGACATGCAGAAGGACAAACACTGCTTTAGTAATGGACAGATTCAAAGGGCAGCACTCAAACAGCCTGACCAGGCCTGCCTTGCTGCCTTGAGGGGCTTCCAAATCACCATTTGGGAAGTCCAAGCAGGGCAGTAAGTGAGGAACAAATAGGACAAAGTAGATTTGGGAACTTATATGGAATTCAGGCAATCTGACCATGGTCCAAAGAGTCTAAGGGTCTTTTCCAAGGTCACACAATAGCACATTGGCGACCTGCTAAGATCCTGGCTTCAAGCCAGAAGCGCTGTGTGCCGTGGAGCCACATCAGTGAACAGAAGAGGGAGTTCTCAGCTGAAGGAATTTTTCCCTCAAGTTTCCAAGCTGGGCTTGATAGCTAAAACAATTGAAAATATTTACAATGAAATGAAAACAATACGTAACTGTATTGTTTTGTTGCTATTCTGGTGCCAAGAAACAGCTTTGGTCAGGAAACGAGTTGTAAGTTTGACAAGGAAGAAACAGAGATAAGTGGTAGGCCTGCTTACTTGCCAGAAGAGACTCCCTAAATTTRACTGTCTTGAACTTTGTGAAGGAAGAGAAGGCCTTCAGCTCAGTTAAGCGCTAGTCTAAATTAAAACACTGTGAAGTCAAGGTGACACCTATTATATGATGCATCGTGACTTAAGTCAGGAATCCATAATACAATGCAAGAGTCAGATATGGTTGATAAGATGGTAATTTTAAGTCCAGATGCCCTCATATGTATACTGAATTATATTACTTCCAAGGGTGACAACAATGCAAGTATCTCTATTTAATGCCAACAAGGGAAGGAGCTTTTTGATATCTAGTATCTAATACTGTCCTGAGCAAAGTGGAGGTGCTCATAGCTTAACTCACTTGTGCCAGCAAGCTACTAACAACYATGGGAGTAAGCTCTGAAGCCCTCCAGGGCAGCTGATTTTACAACAATAGTGTGACCACTTCAGCTAYAGAGGGGGGAAAATTGCCGCATTTTTCTGAGCAGAAGCAGTGGAGAATACAAAAGCCTTGAAAAGCAAGGGCTGGACAGTAAGTACAAATAGAACTTGGCAATCCATGTGAGCTATGCTCTGTCACTGTGTGGCTTTTAAATCTTCATGTATTTCGTATTGAGACTCTATAGCCTTCTCTCTCACTTCACCTCCAAAACTGCAATAAACAACAAGAATTAGAAAAATTATTTAGGTTAGATCTGAGTAAGACAATACATAAAGTAAGCATAGTTGAGTAGTCGTGAAAGATGCCAAGACAGCAACTCTTCAGAGAAGAGTTCTGCCTTTCTCACTGATGGCAGCAAACCCAGGAGCCCTGGTGCCATGATGCCCTGTCCTGGCAGCTCTTTGGGGCAGGCATTGGTGCCCACCTGGAAGGAGAGGAGGGAGGACAGGGGCCCTCCTCCACCTCATCCCTACTCCTTCGTGCCACCTCTCTTCTGCTACACTCTATGCTCAAGTTGCCTCCAGAAGGAAGCAAGAAGGCATCCATGGAGAAGATGATCTGTCCTTTAGTTGCAACCATTATACACTGAACAACAAGAAAGTGCCAGAGCTGAAGCTGGAGCAAAAGAAGAGCAGGGTCTGAGGGACACCAGACAGKATCTGCCCAGTGCTGCCAATCTCGTGAAGAATGGAGCTTCAGAGGAAGAGGGGAAAGACTTTGACATAGAAATAGTGGAAAGGTGAAGGGCAGAGTGTCATGAGATGAGACAAAGTAGAGATGGATGAAGCAAGAACAGGAATTACAGATTATGGAGGAACTATTTGAATACTCTAAACACCAGGGAGGGAAAGGGATTGTTTAGGGTGGTTCAGTGGTATTTCTAGGAGTGATGGGATGCAGATAAGCAAGTGGAAAATGTAAGCTATTAAACAGGAAACATTTCCTGACAGTGAAGTCTAATAGACTGTGTAAAAGTCTCCTAAGGGAAGTGGCAGGAGCCACTGAGACAATTAAAACGAGACTAGACAACATACCCTAGGGTATAATCATGCTTCAGACCACGGACAACTGACTGGATAAGACAAGTATCAGTTGTTTCTTTCCTACACTTGGTTCAGGAATTAAGCCTGGCAGGGTGGAGTTGGGGGAGAGGGASGAGAAGGACCATTTTAAATGCAAAGTCTGTATACATAGGGAGGAATCACACCTAACTGAAATATTATTCAGATGCAGATTCTGATGGTAAGTGACGCAGAGTTTGGTGGTTTTGTTTTTTCTGGAGTGGTACCTACACAAAACATCCTATTCTCTAAAGATACATTACAAAAAAAAATCTTATTCACAATAATCATTAATTCATTGTTTGCTCAGCCATTCTACAATGTTTAATTAGTTCCTTGTTCAAGGTTTAACAGCTTTACGGGCCTTCTTTTCTTAAGAATTACTGAGTTTATATCGTGTTCTACTGCATTGATACTATTCAACTTCCTAAACCACAACTGTGATAACTATTTGATAGAAAGCCACTAATTCTTTATTAGTTAGATGCTGATTACTGAGCTTAAGTTGCATTCAAGAGAAGCAGAGCAAAATCCTCATAAGTCTTGGCTATAAAGCAATAGTACCCACCAAAGGGCTGGATTCTTTTTTTCTCTTTAGCTTTTCTCCCCTGCAGGCTGAAAGATTTTTTCTGTTCTCATTTGTCCATCTGCTAAGATTGGATTGAAACCTGCAATTTTATTTGCTAGAGCCTACCAGACATCTATCACCTTGTAATGACATGTAGTCACTGTTTGAAAAGGGTTGATCTCAGACTCATCAACGAAAGGCTTCATAACCCACTCCTACTTCCCTCRTCTGATACGGACACTCCGGATGAGGAACACTGACAGTGCAGTTTGGTGGTATTTGTATTTTCTCAGTGTTTCCCATGCTCTGTGTTGATTGCCTGGGTTCTTTGGTCACAGTTTACAAGCTCCACAGCCTGATGCCTGATAAACAAGGCACTTGCTACATTTACCCTTAATTGTGACTCATATTGACCATGAAATTTCATTTGCACTGCAGCAACGCTTGGATGCCTAAGCCACGATCACGCACCCATTGTCTGAGGCACTATACAAACCCCAAGGAGCAGAGCTTGTCCCAAGGATGTTACAATAGACAGGCCAGAACACCTTCAGCAGCCCTCCTTTCTCACCTGGCAGCTTTCCTCTTGGGTCCATCTCACACCCAACAGCTTAAGTCTAAACCTTTGCAGGAGACTATCCTCTCACACTGCATACGGGCCATGTCCATCAAGCATTTGTGTCTGTATTCTTTTTCCCTGGAGGTTCATGCCCCTATGACTTGCAAAGAAAGTTCCCTCCAGCTCACAGCATTTTTAAAGCATTTGCTGACAACTGGGCTACAGCAGATGCCAAAAATACTTCTTCAGTTATTCAGTCGTGCAAACACTGACACATATTAAAGATATGAAACATTGTGGAGATCAGCTTACCGAATATTCGCTAGGCATTATTGATTAACATGTTGATAAAGGTGCTTGGTGCCATTCTGCGCTTCGTACTTCCATCCCATTGTTTCGGAGCAGAGAGGATAAACCTGGGAGGTCCAGCCACCACTGAATACATGCGGTCCTGTGCAAAACACAGCCACTAGTATTAGAAATTGCAGGTTCTAAAGCTAAGTTTTGTATGTGTTTAATAGGGTGTCAAAAAATAAAATTTTCTCAAAACCAATTTTTGGGAGACAATACAAAATGTGATGGAACAACAATGTAGAAATTGCTTCAGTTTTTACAACACAGATGTACAATGTTCTTTGTTCAGTTTTCTTCACAGTATTACTAAATATTTACTGAACTAGCAAGTGAGTCAACTTTATTTATCCATCATAAATTAAAATTTTGTGAGGAACAGAGATGAACAAAAGCACTACCTTTTTTTTTCAAAAAGATTAAATTCATTAGCACATGTTCATCCACCTCCCCCCTTTGTTATTCTGATTAGCCTCATTTTATATCAAGGTTCTATTCAGGAATTTTTCTAAATGCTTAATAGATGGTATTGCTGTGTTACTGWCGAGAAGATTAGGTGTTAAAAACACCCTCAGCAGAAGTGTTATAAAAGGTCACAAATTACGTTAATAAGTAATCTAATAACATGCAGGACTCCATTACAGTCTCTGAAAATTGATAAGCCATTTATTGCAATGCCTAAGCCTAGACAAACAAACTATAATATTGATTGCGATTATATTTTCAATAGGTTACCATGCCCAGAGGCTTTGTGTTCTTATTGATCACTGGTTAAGTAGGCCAAAAGAGCTATTCCTTGTTAAACTCTGTTTCAGCTTTATTACTGTCATAAAACTATCCTTGAAATATGCTGCTATAAACAAGATAGTGGTTGCTYGCCTGCATGGATGAACACATAGTTAAATTGAGTCAGCTCTCTTCCTGAATTTCACATTTCCTCTGAACCGAAAAAGCCAGATTAAGATATTCTAATAAAAAATTCTCCACCTCTGTGTGTGGAATCTCAGCTGAATTATAATGAGGATTTTTCATGTCTTATGGAAAACTAAATTTATCATTTCCTAAAACTCCTTATTGCACCATATAGTCTGTAGTGGTTCCTGAAACAAAATAAGGTAAGACTTTTTGCATAAGTGATTTTCCAAGAAATTAAAGAATGGTAATTACAGAACTGATAAAAAGAAATATCCTTTAACATTTCACGTATTCAGAGTGTGGAATCGTTGCCTCAAGAAGTTGCTGAAGCCAAGAGTTCAAAAATAAATTTTTTAGAATTGCAACCCCCCTCCCCCTCCAAGAGTGTAGTATTTCATGCTAGACAGTTTTTGGGGGGGAATATTAATAGGCGTAAACAGATTCATTAAGACTGGGAAGAGCTCTAAAGAGAAGACAGAGCTGCCTACTGCAGGGTAGAAAATATTAGAAATGATTGCCTGCTCTATACTGCTAGGAAATCTTTAGCAATAAGCTCTCTTTACAACAGAAGAACTCACTTCTTACCAGCCACCATTGCTTACATATTAAAGCAATTTGTACAATTTCTCTTTYGTCTACTTTCGTGTGTCTGATCCGTTGCATTTTGTTGTTTGTTTGCATGTGGAGGCCACTGGTGCTATCAGTCACAGAAGTACGAACTGCCAAACTGTGAAGGTACTGCTAAACAATTTATTTCTCTAATCACGTCAGTGTTTGGACTCTTCTGTTTTCCAGAGGGCCTCTTCATAAAAATAATGCAAAAATTCACACCACCTTTCAACAATGCATGACCATGCTATGTGTAAACGCAAGTGAGAAACAGGACACCTGAAGAAGGGGATAAAGACATTTTGAAGATGCCTATTTTTTTCCTAGCTAGTCATTGTATTTCAATCAAGACTGATGCTACAAATATAAAAATAACTTCATCTCAGCAACTTGGGTACAGTCAGCTATTTAAATACTAATGAAGAATATAGGTTTATTCTAATGAAGAATAGGTTTATATYTTACCTACGGCTGCACCTCTGTTTTACTTCCACAGGAGCAGCAACTTGGCCTGCTCCCTTGCTCCTCACTACGTCCAGCCCAGCCACCCTGGAAGCCCACTGTGCTGGATTCAGGCTTTTCTCCCCGAGCACCACTCTTCTTTTTTTGCTACAGTTGATGGTCAGCCAGTCAATCTTGGCAAGAGTTCACTTTCTATTTTACAGCTATTTGCATGTACATCTTTTCCTATTAAACTTAACAGAATGTTCTTGCTGCACATCATTAATATTTTTAAAATGAAACAAAAAATGGAACGCCAAGAAATTTCCTTTACTTAATTCCACCATACAAAAACCTCTCCTTCAAAAATGGCTCGAATTTCTAAAGCAAGAACATATTGACAGTTAGGGTGTTTTGGCTTTATATACAGTTTAAAACATATTTTTCTCCCTTAAATAGATCCTCGAAAATGGCATTCAGTAAACATCACCTGCAAAGGAAACAAACAGTCACCTATCAATATTATCACCAAAAATGTAATTTATGACTACAGCCTGAAGCCACTGAATTTTGAGGGATACAGTGTCAAGGGGTCTTCAAAATGGAACCTAGAAAATAATGGACATACAGGTAGGTACTGTCAAAAGTGCTACCATGGTGTTTATTTGTGGAAATTACCTAATTTTTGGATCTTGAACTTGTTCCTTGAGCTTCCCAGCAAGAATTGGTTCTGGCACGTGCAGAAGCGGAGCTCTAGATGTCTAGGGAAGCTCTGCACCAAACAGCAGCCTCTGAGCTGGCGCAGCACGAGCGTGGGGGGTCGCAGGGCTGTATCGAGTCTGCCGAGTGCTTCRTTGCTGAGCTTGCGCTTCCTTCACAAAGTCTGGGGAGCAGCGTCAGGAATGATGCTTCAATGACGCTATGCTAAATTACTTCACAAAGATTMATCGGAACTCTTTTTTAATTAACTATTGGCATTCTAAAAATGCTAGATGTGCTGTTGTGACTGCCAGATCCCTGAAATTTGAAGTTGCAAATGTCAAATATTTTCCTGAATTAGAATGTAAAGATAAGTAGGTAGACAGGTAGGTAGATTTTTACAGCTGGAGAGAATAATACAATTCTAGTTTAAAACATCAGTATTATGTGTATATTTTGATTTTTCACTAATATGCAGGTTAATGACTTTCTAGTTACAGAAAGATATTCTAGAAGCTCCATAGTACAGTTGCTGCTCACAGAAATATCTTTTATGTGAAAATTAATATTCATGAAGGTTGGTCAGATTTCTCATCTTCCCCAGGCATGTGAAAGGATTAGGGTTTTTGTCTGGGCTTTTTAAATGTCTTTTTTTCTGGAGGCAACCAATTCCTGTGGTACAACGAGAACAATGCTGGAACTGTTATTGTTATATTACAGCAGCAATTAGAAGCGCTCCAGGAGATTAGAATATCATTGTATTAGGTGATGTGCAGGCAGTAAAGGTCAGTGTCMCAAAGGTTTTTCAATCCGAATACGTAAAACCAAAGAAACATTACTAATCCATTTTTCAGACTTGAAAAAGCATAAAAAGACAAAGTTATTAAAATGACTCACACAAGTTCCCTGTTCATCTGGAATTTGGAACTAAAATGAAGTCTCTGGGGCTTCAATCCAGCGCTTAAAACAATCTTTTCAATGAAAACAGATATTGTGCTTAATGTAGAAATCTTAATTATTCCATTTTTTAAATATATTCTAAATGCTTCAAACACAGGAAGYGAACATAAGTTATAACTAGAAAAATATCTTCTTTTGGAAGATTCTGTTTTGCTGTTAACAATCAATTATCACATTATATAGATATAATAACTTAACCCCTTAGCTCACAGTTTGGACTAACTAAGCGCGTCTGTGCAAAATAATTATTACATTGCACTCAATAGGAAACAAAAATGATGCCTAAAACCAAATAACCTGTTAACAAGTTTACTTTCAAGACTGCATTCACATGTTTTGATGGTGGGTGTTCTCCTAGAGGAAAGAGGAAGGAATACTGGACCTTCTGCCTGGCGCAGCAGCTCTGCCTTGGGGGCTGTAAAAGCAGCAAACACTCCTGACCGCTCTCAGCACAGTCAAGGAAGGATTGCCTGTTAACCTCTTTCCTTCAAAACTAGCCGATGATGCTACAAAAGATAAACAAAGGGATATCATAAAAGCCTATTTAAACCCTCCCCCCCCCCACCAGGAACAAGCCATACGAGTACTCGAGTACTCTGCCCTTTTCCACCGTTTTACAGTAAGAAACAAATATCATCAAATGCACTTTACAGCTCCAACCGAAGTCAAGCAAGTGAGGCCGTGAGTCACTCCAGCTCTCCAAACAAATCCAGGGTGCAAACAGGAATGGCTGGATGCTCCCAGTGCCCTGCCCTAGGCAGAGGATGCATATTGCTGCAAAKTGGGCAGGGAGATTGCTCATCTCAAATTAATCTCAACAAGCATTTTGTGAGAGGTCAAATTCTCCAGTGCTGAACTGATGGAACACTTGGCACGAAAAACTGAACCACAATTTTGGAATAATTTTTAACCTAAAGAACATACATCTCTAGTCTCTAGTAACATTAATATACAATTTAACTATTATATATATATATTTATGTATTTATATATTTATATATTTATTTAACTAGTTATTCGCTTTCTCCAGTTAAAGCAACATTTAGCACATCTCCTAAAATTGGAGGCGGAGGTCTGAGAAGAAAATACAAGGCCATCGAACTTCATTTTCACTGGGGAGTCCAAGCCATCCACTACCTGCCTGGGTCGGAGCACAGCATTGATGGGGAAAAAACAGCTATGGAGGTAGGTGGATAGGTGGTGCCTATGGGGTACAGCTAATAGCAAGCAAGGCTAGCTTTTTATGGTGCTACTGCGTGAAAACCACTGGCCAGTTCCCTTATAAAACTGCAGTAGCAGAAATAAGGAACTATAGATGCATTGCTTGCTGTCACATCACAGGAAATAAACCCTGTGAGTTTCACATATAGCAAAGGCACAGGAGATGTAACAAATTTGGGCTTGTTTAACCTTTAGGCAGAGAAATATTTCCAAGTCTGTACACTCCAATTACCCTCTCACACTGCTTGTTCGAACACTTCTTACAACTATAAAGTGAGTATGCAATGGAAAAAAAAAGTCTCTTCAAGGCAAGGCAAGTCACTTGTGCTGAAGTAAAAAGCAACAGCAACATTGTAGACGCTGAAAATTGAGGGTAGCAGCAACACACAGAGCACATCAATTTTACTTAGGTGGTGGGGAGATGTATGGAATGAAGCTGCTCTAGATGAGGGAATTTTCGAATTATAGTCTATTTGTTTCACAGATCTTGTCTCAGATCATGGGCCCTGAGCTGTTTTTTCCCTGGCCTGAGAGCAAAAAAAGCAGCCCTGTTTGCACCGCGGCGCAGGCACAGAGCAGCAGCCAGGCTATAGCTGTATCAACTAACTGTACAGAAAAGGAGCAAATAATTGGCYTTGAACTGTTCTGTTGCAGCTTCATATTGTCCACATAAGAGAAGATCTTTCAGATCTAACAGAAGCAAAGAAAAATGAGGATGGTGTGGCTGTATTAGCATTCTTTATAAAGGTAAGTAGCCAAATTTTTAATTGCTGTCTCAAACCTGCACGTACCAGCAATTTGGCTCGGGGTTGGACTGTGTCTACATTACAATAGTCCAAAACTTGACCCCCCCCCGACTTTTACAGGTGTGCAATCCCAGCACTTAGTTACTTAACACTTTACTATATTTTGCTTGCTATTTTCTATTAACTTTGTGGTTTATTTCTGTTTTATTCACTATTAAAGTAACCAGTTTTTGGGAAATGCATGTTTTGGAATCAAAATATTTCCATTTCAGGTTGGAGACGAAAATAAAAATTATGCAACTCTAATAAATGAATTAGACAATATTAAATACAAAGGTAAGACATTTGGATTGCTCAAAGAGCAACATATATTTATTTTGAGCACATATGCTGCAAGGTAGTTCAATTTTAGTTAAGATTGTTACTTGAGACTCAGAGCCCAAGGATAAAGATTAGTTCAGGAACTCAGGGTATCACAGGCAGGAGAAAAATCTGGTTTTCCAAATTTCCCAGTAAAGCTCTAAGCACCAAAATGGGTATTTCTGCTTCTGCAGGAGGAAACAAAGTGAGAAAAAAATGCAGATTTTTAACACAAGAGGTGTGCATAATTTGTGCTCTGTGGGCTCCTCAAACTGGCAGTCAGTGACTTTTCAGGCAACGCACCATGGTTGTTGCAGCCCAGAGAAGCATGCCTGGGTCTGAGACTTTGGGTAGCCTTTAGCAGCAGCTACATGTGAAGACAAACATGAACAATCCTGCTCACTGTGCCTGTTAAAAGCCATGTTTCTGCGCTGTTTGCCCAGGGGAAATAGGACAGATGGACCCTTTGCCACTGGACTCTCTTATCCCACATGAAGAAGATCTGGCAAAATATTACCGGTATACGGGGTCCCTCACCACCCCGGACTGCCACGAGGATGTCATCTGGACTGTGTTTGAGAAGCCAGTGGCGCTCAGCCTTGCTCAGGTACCTTGCAGAGAGTATCCTGAAAGGTTGGCTTATGGTTATCTTGCCCCTTCTGACTGCCTGTTCACTCCCATGATTTAATACGGAATTGTTTGCCTCCTCACTGCTCTGTTGCGTTCAGCCTAATTACAAA
>NW_028186083.1:1128164-1140546 GCF_003343005.1 Rhea americana
AAAAAAAAAAAAAAAAAAAAAAAAGAAAAAAAGAAAAAGGAGAAAACTGTTTGGAGAAACGTATGTTTCCCAACATGCTTAGACTTCAATGTAAGCCAATGCAGAGTCATGAGTACCAGTTTTGACAACATTGCTTTATAGCCCTATTACATCTCCCCTCAAAAAAAGCAGCAGGAAAGTGGAAGGACGGGGGAACAACAAGTGGAAAAGAAAGCCAGATCAAATCACAACTAAATTGTAGTTCAATGTTTCATCCATCCACAGCATTTCTACTACGACCATCTGCTCGCCCTTGAATTCCACCGCTCTTCTCCTGCTCTGGTACTAGAACAGAACACTTAAGAGTCAAAAGTTGGGTCTATCAGTTTTAGGCAACCCATTTTTGCCCTACGACGAAGGCCAGGACACTGAACCAGGACTACCTATAAAATGCAGAGCATTCTACAGCACATGATAAAGAACTGAAACGTCCTGGAGTGGAGTCTTCGTAACACCATCCACTAGCACAGTCTGGGCAACAGCCAGCATCTCTATTTTTGTTCCTTATTGCAGTACACTCACAGTCAATTTAGCTACAGGGCAGTGCTCAAATACGTGCCATATTGAGCATAGCAGAGAAAACAAGGCACTGAGCTGCTGCCTGCTGCGGGCCAGCTTCTTGCTGCAAGAAGTCAGAAATCTGGAGCTAGGAAAGAGAAGAGGCACATAAGCYTAGCCCCTGACTGTGCCACTGTGATGTGACACACAAGGACAGGAYTAAATGCATTAAGACAACTGGTCTAGCCAGGTCCTTGAGCAGGACAAAAGCTTGTGACTCACACAGAAAGGAAGTCTAAACGACTTCTGAGGCTGAAGGAAGGCATCGGCTGTTGACCTCTGACAGTAGCCTCTATCACAAAGTTTCCTGCAACGTGTAACGCACAACAATGCCACAGAGTGAGGCATGGCAGATTAAAAATGTCACAATTTCCAGTGTTTCACAGGAAAAGAATGTAACACTATTTTCTAAATGTCTACAGGTTTCTCAGTTCTCAATGGTTCACTTTGGTGGCAAGAACTCAACATACATGGCTGAAAATTTCCGGCCTGTTCAGCTTCTGAATGACCGACTGGTGTACTGGTCTGGGGCCAGCCCCCTGCTGCCTCCTGCTAAGGTTTTAATGTTGGTCCCAATCCTGACGTACGTCCTGAGTTTTCTCTTTCAATGAGGACTTCTCACCTCATTCAATGTTCTGGGGTTTTTAGAGGGTTTTTGTTGTTGTTGTTGTTCTGGTTGTTTTTTGTATCAAGTATTCTATCTGCCAATTCGTGAATTATGTCTGAATACAGAATTTAACCTTTTTATCCTCCAGACACTAACCACCTAAAAATTTTTAAAGGACTTCTGTTGCTGCTCTTATGTAAAATAAAACCCATTGCACTAAATTACAAGGATCATAAGGAACTGTAAGATGTAAGTGTGAAGATTTTAATTAAAAAAATACTTACGGAACATTAAAGATGGAATAACTGGAATTCTGTAGTTTTAGTACAACCTTGGAGGGCTGCTGAACGAGCTRTGCAGAGGACCTATAGGAGGAATTTGTTCTTGAGTGCCTAAGAAGGGTCTTGTTTGTTACAAGTTTACATTCAGCACTGCAAATCAGGAACATTGAACTGTCTGGAATAATTCACATCACCCCAACATTTGCCAGCATGAAGGTACAAATGCTCACGCASAAACGAGCAACATCTGGGTCTTCCCTTCTAGTGAAGGATACGTGGCAAATTTCATCTGTACTCACACATTTTTTTCCCTTCCTCCTTCAGTACATCTAAATTAATTTGTAGATATTGGATTCCTTACAGGTAAACTACTAATTTTGGATTCCAGGTCAATAGGTTTCACTGCTGAGACTATTTATTCAACCTAGTACAGCTTCCTGCTCCGGAATGCCCACAGCTGATACGATGTGCTAGAGAGAAAAAGGGGAGCTCAGCCACATGTGCTAATTGCACATCTATGGAAATTCCCCCTCTTTAGAGGATTGCCTTTGAAGCATGAGACTTTGATGATCCTATATAATTTTAATTTGCATAATAAAATAAGACAGCTCAAGAAATGGCTCTTTCCAGCATCACATCTTAGAAACTTTTAAATTTCAGTTTAGAAATATGTGAACGTTTCCATATGTTGTTTTTTTGTATAACTTGCCTGTAGAATATTCACATATGGTTAAGATCTGTATTTTTTCCAAGAAGACTTTAATTTGAACTGATTTCTTCAGACCTTATCCAATTACTAATAGGAAAGCTCAATATATTGAGAAATGGGATTTCCATACAGTATTCCAGTTCTCCCTCTGAAGATGAACGTAGCTGACCATTTCCTTCAGCTAAGGCCATATAACTTGCTGCTGCTCCGTTAAGAATTCTAGATTTTGGCCATGCCAAAAATAAAATTTTCTACTAGCAAAATGATACTTTTTTCCTTAGGACAACATTTGCAGAGATACATGATAGCTACATGGTCGTTTTTCAGGAAAATCACACAAGCATTACTAAACACAGCTCACCAAAGGAGAAAAAGCAGGATGAAAACTTATTTTTGTATATAACAATCAATAATGTAAGCTTAAAAACCATGTGGGAAAGCAAATTCACCCTTTTATATTTAAAGGAACAGTTAGGACTTTAACTCTACTTTTAGATAATTAAAAAGCTTTTGAGAAGCAAATATAAATGGAAAATTAAAGCTGAACAGAGACCTACTATATTTTCATTGCCTTGAGTTTTTATTTCTTTGTTTTTCCTGAAGAAGAATACAACAAGCACTAAGAAAGGGAAAGTGRCATCTTTTTTCCAGTTTCTTCACAAACTTTCCCATTGACTTTGCTTTTCCTTGGGGCAGTGGAAGCTCTGGAGGGAGTTACACGACATTTGGACATTACTGGTATCGACAGGCTTCTCGAGCTTTCAATTCATGCGAGTGGTCACAGGCTGATCTGCACACAGAGAAGTGCTTGAAATACAGTACTGTTTCTTACCATGGGGAAGAAGAGTGCCATTGACTTACCCAGGATAGCTTTATCTCAGCACAAATGCTCAGCTGTTTGGCTAGCCAGGATATTTGCCTCTTCATCTCTCTGCAGAGCATCTCTAGACCATCTTTTTCCCTTATCTATTTCCATATTTCCCTCACCTCCCTTAATATCCCATAGGCAGAGAAAGCACTGAGAAAATAAGAAGAGAAAGCCTTTGTTTTAAGGCTGTTTTTCAAGATGTCATAAACAGACATATTCTGACAGGCTCACATTTCACTGCTCTTCCAAGATTTACGAGTAGCATCGTAAACAGCCCAGCGGCGCGCGCCCCCGCAGAACGGGGAGCTCCCGTTTCTACGCACGGCAGCGCGAGCTCCTCCGGCCGCTGCCGCTGCGCACACGGCCTGTTCATCAGCCAAGACTGGCATCTTCGGAGCGCGTGCATCAGAGCTCGCCACGGCTCTTCGCTCAGATTATTTACAGAACTCATGAAATGATTCCCATTTCATTGGCAGCTCTCTTAAGGGTGATCAGAGCAAATAAAGAACAAAAAATCTGGGTCAGTTGCCATTTATTGTTAATCATTTCCCGGGCAAGTTTGCACCGTGCTGGGCCTCAGTTTACCCTGTGGAAAAAAAGAAGCACTTACAGAAATTAATTACTATGGGGAAGATCTTATTCCCTCTGAAAAATTTTAAAATATGGCTATGAGGGAAAAAAGAAATCTGCTGAAGCATGATTAGTATAGTTCTCTCTAAGCACTCTGCTGCATATACCTCAGCATGAATAAGCTCTAAAGAGACAAGTATGACTAATTTTGCCTGAGAAGCTGAATTTTATGCCAATTTTACGAGAAAAGTGAAATGTAGGGTTTTTTTTTAATAATCTAACTGCAATTCTGTCTCCAAATAATAATAATAATAATAATAATTAAAAAAAAACTCTAGGTACCTGCAGCAGTTCTTTGCAGCTATGGAACATGAAAACACTGTAGAATTCCTCTTGAAAGACCATTTCTGCAGAATTAACACCAAAGGAAATATTTGCTTAAGCTAACCCAGCCTATAACAGTGCTGAAATTCATCCTCAGTTTTTTCGGGCTCCTGTATCTCCAAAACCAGTCTTCTGACTGAATCTCATTATTAATTTTTGCTCAAGTAATCAAGTAAGGAACAACTAGTTCCCATCGCAGGATCATTCTGCCTCTGAAATAGAAAGAATAGCTATAACACTATTCTATTTAWTTTGAAAGATTAAATAGCTGATAAGGTGATCCACTGTTTATAGTGTCTTTTATAGTTTTTTTTTTAAGACCTCTGATCCGTGACTTCTGTGATGCAAAAAGATCTTGCTCATCTTGTGCTCTAAGAAAAAATTTTAACTAAATATCTTCAGTTTGGCATATGCAAAGAATACGGCTTGATCAGTGTGCAGCACCAGGTCTCAAGCAACAGGCAGATTCAGCATTTATTTATTGAGAGCAAACTCGGCAATGTCCTTTCCCCTGTTAGAGGAAGGGGTGGGGGGATTGGGGTTTTTTTTGTTGTTGTTGTTTTTTCCACATCTCTTGTGTGAGCCACATAGCTGTAGTCTATCAGATTGCTGTTTCACAGAGGTTAGAGCATCGTCGCTCTGCCCGCTCCCATTTCCACGACGCAGAGTTTCAGGCCCCTCTGAGTGAGGGCTCAGGGCAGCCCCGCATCCAGGCGCTTCGCACGTTAACGCTAACTCATCTCCGCTGTCGCCGCCGCGCGAGGTCCGTAGGATACCTAAAACACACGAAGCTCTGGAGGTTAAAGCCGACCTGTGACTTTCATCCGACTCCAGCCTGGGAGGGCGACAGGGCGCCAGCCGGCGCTCCCGCCCGCGTTTCTGCGCCCCTTTGCAGCCAGCCACGGCCTGCCCTGGTGCTGAAGGTACCCAGCTACAGGCCTAGTGTCTGGGCAGTATAATCAACAGAAATCTACTGCCAAAGCTGTTAAAAAAAAAAAAAACAATGTAAAAGAACTAAAAGTAAAAGGAAGGCTTGAAGTAGGACACCTGGTTTTTCTTTGTGAGTAATAGTTATGGAAAAGTAATTTGCTAGCTTCAGGCACAGTTTTCCAAGGATTGTATCTCCACAACATTGAGCATGRAGCTCCTTACACTGCAGAGACGATAGGAATTTATAGCAACTCCTACCCAACCAACCGGCAAGCTGCAATATTACAGGAAAGGGCTGGGAAAGGAAAGGAGGTATTTAGAAAGATCCAGAAAGAACATTATTTTTCCACTTAAAGAACAATTATCACAGAATTTTACTAACACATTTCACATATGTTGGAAACAGAGTTGAAGACCGCGTAGCTTTCGTGCCTGAAAGTGGAACACAACAGAAAACTAAACAGCACTGGAAGCTATAATTCACTGGAGAAGTATGTTTTACATTAAAAAAAAAGAAAAAGAAAAAAGGAAAGAAAAGAAAGAAGCCGTCGTCAAGCAGGGGCTCTGTCAGACCGAGCCAAGTTCAGAGCTAAGAACTGACGGTGCTCAGAAGTGCGAAGCGCACCGCCCAAGCCTTCTAGGTGGCTATCGCAAGACGAGCAGCGGCATCGCTTGCAGCAGCCCCGTCCTCCCCAGGGCAGCGCGCGCAGCTCGTCCGCGCGGGCCAGCGGCGTCCTGGCCGCTGACACCTGAACCAGGGAGCAAGGGGCTCCCTGGCCTCCAGGGGATCCTCCCCACTTATAGAAATACAGCAAACTGAGGTGATACTGCTGTTACATACTGCAACTAGAAAGCACACATTTTCCAGTTTTAGATCAGGCCTTGATCTGAGGGCAAGAACTTGGAGACCTGAATTAGCAGATCTGCCATAATAAAGCAGGCCCAGCTCAACTCCCTCCGCAGTTACCTGAAAGTCTGCAAGACACGCACACTCTTAGTGGAGTGGGTTTTCAGCAGCGCGCTCATTCAGGAAGCAGAGACAGGCGGGAACACGCACGCATTACAGCAAACGCATTCGCACTCTCCACAACAACTTTTCACAAAATCGTCAGCTCTGTCCTGCACTCACCTTCTCCCTGTCAATGAGCACGGGCTCAAAATACACTGTCTTGAGAACTGAATTCATTTTCCATGACTGCTGGGAAAGAATGGAAAAGTTTTCTTTCTTTCTTTCTTTCTTTTCTCTCCCATCCAGATGTGGGCTGCACAAAAAGGACAGTCTTTGCCAACATATCTAGCAGTTTTGCTGTTAAGCAGATGTCATATAGCAGATCCACACAAAATACGCCTCCGTTTACCCATAGTCAAAAACATGCAGTCCAAATTTCCAAAAATGGATACAAAGAAATTTAACTAACCTCACTGCTGGTTCTGAGGTTTCATAAATATATTTGTACCAGCGCTAGTGTAAATCATCTCTGGTAGAGATATGGGGAGGACCATTTTCCACCAGCACACTTTGCGAAGGAGACACCACTCCGCTTGAGACTGTATTACACTTAGAGAGATAAGGTCCTTCGCCATACAGTTAGGCATATAGTGATCATTTTCTAAAAAAACCACTTAGAACTACATTTTACGTGGGATTTAGAGAAATTTCAACAATAGAGAAACAAACGCTGTGATAGCTCTGTGGAGCCTGAGTAGGCTGTGGAAAATGTTTCAGGTAGCAACAAACATAAAAAAGGAAGTGTAGGGTTTACCAATAAGTTAATGTGTATTTCTGGAAAAGTCAAAAAAACCTCTAGTTGTGGCACATTAGATACACGYGTGTGCTCCTCTGGAACCTCAGCTTGAGGCTCTCAAGACCCTTGTACACGTCGGGACATTCAGACTCGCACCCTCGCTGCCAGCAACCCCTCTGGCAGGTGCACCCGGAGCTTCACGTCACGGGCGTGGAGGGCAGTTAGGCACTGTGGGGCAGCACCAAATGCAGAAACAGTACAAGAAGGATCCAGAAATACCCAGTTCTTCCGTGTTTTTCACCTGTTGACCCAYCAGTGCTTCACAAAGCGGGAACAACCGTTATCTCTATGTAGGAAGGTGAGCACGCGCACCCGAGGGAGCTGCAAGCTCGCCAGGCAGCCGGGGCCAACGTGGGGACAGGGCTCCCTTCCCGTCTGCGGGGCAGCACCCACCCGGGTGGCTGCCTGCTTTATCTCAGCTCTGCTTCCCCGTCCGTAATCCCGTGAATCCCATGCAGGAGTGACTCGCTGCTTCGCCATTTCGGAGGCAGCGGGAGCACCGCTGCCTTCCTGGCAGCTCTGCTGCGGCCTCACAGCTCAAAAGGCGGACAGAAAGAGAGAGGAATCCCCCCAAAAGCGTTTCCCTTCTTCATGCCCTCCAAAGACCTGCTGAACACAGACACCTCTCACCTCAGCCGGCTGCCTGGGAAGAGAACATGAGAAGTTTCCATTACGGAGTTTAAATGTATTTCCTAAAAGCAAACCCCACCACCTATTTTTTTCTTTTATTGAACACCAATTTGGGATTTGTAGCRCTCTAAATAAATCCATATATACACCATAAAACCTAATTATAATTAGTCAGACAAGTAAAATTATGAGTGTAATTAACCACAGCAATTAATTGAAATGCCTTTGGGACATAATTTCCCTTCTTGCAGTTGAACACACTTTGCATTTAAAGTTATAATATAAAAGGTATAATATTTTCGGAGATCATAATAAATTCATGTTGTTTTATTATCTTTTACCTATTAAAACCTTCTGTAATGACTTAGATATCCAGTACTCAAATGGGGTTCTGATTAAAAAAAAAAAAAAAAAAAACAACAAAACCCCCCAAAACCTGACACTATTTTCTTACCAATGGTTTTGGTTTCCTCATAGCCTAACTCCAGCTAGCTAAACTTTTCCACTTCATTTATTTTTATTTTATTAAGAAAACCTCACAAAAATGTATTAGTTTCCATCTACTGAAATTACCTTCATCATGACAATACCCAAACACTTCCCATGTTGCTAAAACCTCGTTGTTCCCAGCACGTAGGAGAAATATCTTGATTGATCAGTTTACAGATACGCATGGTTATGAAAAACTTATGAGGAAGGAAGGAAGGTATAAGTCTTACCTTTGCTGATTGTGCCGATGTTAAGATTAAGCCCTAAATAAATCATAGGCATTTTCTATCAAGAATGTTATAGCTTTGCAAACCTAGAATCGTTCAGATTTCTTATACGTGAAACTCTTATAGTTACACAAAAATTCTTTCTTATGTTCAGTAAAACACATGTTTTATGGTCTGAAACCCAACAGTCACTGCTGACTCTATGAATACTCCCAAGAGAAAAAACTTCCCTAAGGTAGAGGGAAGTCACAGTTTAGAAGAGCAGGATGAAGACAAGTCAGCCACTGCAGTGCTGCACTCTATTGACACTTTTTAGCTGAAATCAAGTACAGCCGATTACTGCCCTGGTTTCTGCGCAGCACCTCATTCAACACATGGGCAAAAAARGAGGATTCATCATTAATTTCCACACCCTTGAAGAATCAATGATACAGCTAAAAATACTGGAATGGGGTATGAGAACAATCCCTGCCAGCGAGTGCACCCTCTGCCTGCATAACTCRCACGAAGACCGTGAAGCAATGGGGAAGCAGAGGAATTGCCAAAGCTCCATCGGCTTCAACAGCTAGAGCAATTCGTATGGCAGAGAACATGGGCTGCAACAAGGACGTCAGTGTCACTCTGAAGGGACACTGAAAGGACTGAAATGGGTTTCTATTGTCCTGGCTGTTAACATCATAGCGCCAGAGCATAAACGGGAAGCTAGGGTTTATGATCCCACAGATAGGACTGCACATGTTATGTAACAAAACTGATTTATTTTAAAATCACCTACTAAAACTGATAAAATGCAAACATTCAGGTTACATGGAAATATATTTAAAAAGTCAACACRATTTCTAATGCCACCATGGGAATATTTTCAGAGTGTAACAAAGAAGAGTTGGTAGGGGAATAGGTAATCTGCAGTTCATGATTTACAAATGCCTTACATAAAGCTTATTAAAAGGAAAAATTATGCTTGACAGTTTCTCAGCAAGTATCAGATGACTTTAGTAAAAGATTCAGCTCCCAGATATAGATTTCAGTTTGGTGAAACCTAGTGGTTTGTTTCAGTAACACTAGACAACGCACATGGAAGGTTTTAAAAAGGCCTATGTAACAGAGGTAGACATACAAGTAACTTTGACAATTAAAATTCACTTACAGAAGAAAAAGAGTACCCACAGTAAGCCATATAAGATTGTAAGATAGAATTAACTTTTCTAACAGGTCACTTCTCTCTTTTGACTACGACATAATGGCTAAGTAAGCCTCAGCTCCTCCAGAAGATAGAGCTGCTTAGGGTTTACATCTGTTTTGGCCAAATAGACCAAAATAGAGGCTAAAAAAAAGAGAGAGAGACAGAAGGGTAAAAAAAATGAAAGCATAGTTCATATTGCAAAACTTATGTTGTAAAAGTTGCTTGCAACAGATCCCATAGAAGTAGTAGTATAATCTACTTCTCTATTCAGAAAATCAGGAAGAACAGTACGATAATAAAATCTGCCGGTCGCATGGGCAGTAGCAATAAAAAGTTCAGTATCAGTGGCTGCCTCGCTGTGACTAACTGCCAAGTTCCTGCCAAGCAGGCAGTAATGGAATGATTAACACATCCTGCACCTCGTTACGGAGCATTCCATTACCCCAGGGTACTCTGAGGCAAATAGATCATTTTCAATACAGCGTTCCCCGCGCTGCACACGACCAGCCGTGTTCTGCTTTTCCGCTCCTCGTCCTAGGTTGCCTTGTTTTTCTTCCTCATCTCAAACTTACCTGAAATGAAACTTTAAGAAAAGGCAGTCCTCTTGTGCCAGTATTTGAAACACTTCTACTTTAGTATTTGTGCTAATTAATTTTTCAAAGAAGCTCCTTGTAGCACCTTCTAAACAACCGTTGCCATTTATTCATACTACAAGTAATTTGGATTGCCACTGATGACCTGTAAGACTGTTCTTTCATCATTAAAAATAATTCTCATCTTAACTGGAAGAATAGTGTTTTTTTTCTCCCTACATCCTTTTTTTTCCCCTTTCTTTTAAAGCATCCCAATACTATAAATGGCATAGAGCAAAATGCAGTGTTATCAGCCGTTATTAGGAGTAATTCAGCTGTATAATGCAATCCTTGACTCTTAGAACTATACTTTCCCCGACAGACTGGAGGAGATCTTACAAAAAACAAGTTTAAATGGACAGAAGAAAAGAGTAAGACTCTAGACTTTCACTTCTCCATATATATATGTATATATATATGTATGTATACACACACACACCTRTATACATTAGTRGAAGTAAAAMCACATGAAATAAAAGGAAATAGAAGATGCATTTCAAAAATGTAGAAGGATGCAATAGATAGGAAGGTAATATACAGCAATAGTATGCGTAGGAAAGAAAGGTTAAGTTTTAGGAGTAGATAATCTGTCCTCATCTATAGCTAGAAGACAGAATTACATATAAATAAGCTTTTAATAGCAGTATATTAGATGCAAAAAGTCAGAATGACAGCAGTATTCCACAAATCCAGCCTGCTCTTTTTGTGTRTCATGTCATGACACAGTAATGTGGGCTCATCAGCTGTCAGTGATATGCTGGGGGTCAGGGAAACAAGTGGGAGAAAATTGATTCAAGTCCTTATTTCTCTTTTGTTACAGAAGCAAGAAGCAAACCAATGTTTCTATTCCAGTAAACTTACTTTTTGAAACATTTTCCCAAAGCCTGTGGTAAAGATGAAAGATAGTCTGGAAAGTAGAACTAGAAAATGAATTTGCATTTTTAATCAAAAACTAAATGACAAATTCAAAGGTTATGCTTGGCACCTATTGGAACTCCTCGTTCACCTCATTCGTGTTACAAAGAAAGTTTACGCAACTACGTACCACAGAAATAGAGCAAAAATTTTTTGTTTAAAAAAARATAAAAGACAAACAGTGAGGTAGCCTGAAAGAAATTGTCCTCTACACGAACTACTGTAACACTAAATATTTTTTACTGTAACAATTTCCATCAGAGATGATGACGTTCATATTAAAATTTCAATCTTCATCTTGGCAGAAGGCAGGGAACRCGAACACTAACAGCTTGTGAGATTCGTTACCGTGATGGAAGCTTGATTTTTTTYACTCGATGCAGCAATGCTTATTGGATTCCCGAAGGTGGATTCCTGGTGCTGCTACCGGAGACCGCCTGACAAGCAGGGGCTGCAGGGGACAGCTTTGCAAACCACACAGAACAGGGAGGCTGGAAGGCTTCAAAGCAGCTTTGCTACTTTTCAAACAATCCCATTCCCACTACTCATGTTTCTGGAGTGAGTCATGTGGGCTCAAGGCATTGGTGCTGTTTTAAATCAAACCAATCTAGAGCACTTTTTGTTTAAGTAGGATGTTTTTTACATATAAAATCAGAGTAATTTACACCACGATTCTTAATCCAGGTAGGATCATCCACCTAAAGGTCAAGGGGCCAAACCGGAAAGACCGAAGCATGCTGCCAGGGAATAACCTGCCACATGAGGCTCTTTCCAGCAGATAACTGCAAAAACTAGACTAAAATACTAGTATTCTGAAATAAAGGTTCCATAAGGGCCTAACAATAAGAAGTTGCATATAGAAGTCAATGGAGGCTTGTAGCATACAGAGGCACAAACAGCCTCAAACTAAACTAGAGTTGAACGACAGAGGAGAGCCCAGCTTTACAGCCTCCTTGCTCACAACTGCATAAGGTGACACGGCAAGTTTAARTATCCAGTACATTTTTCCAACTGACCTAATAACATTTATCCGAGTGCTTTGAGGCAAACACCCACACAAGTCACCAGGCCTCCAGTTAAACTGCAAGAACAGATATCACCAAGCGCTTAAAGAACCGCAGGACAAGGAAGGCTGCGAGGGCCCTTGAAAACGGCTTCGCTCTCAATCCATTCATTCAGAGCCAGGGAGCACAACCACGGATGCGGACAAACTACGGACAGCACAGGGGACAAGGACAGCACAGCTGCCTATAACACGCACTGTTTTCGCTTTGGGTGTCCCAATTATTTTGGGATCCTTGGGCATTTAAGTAGTAAAACAACTAAAAAATATTTGGCACAGCTTACAAATGATTGTTGGAGGAAGTCAGCTCGGCTAGTGTGGATATTCTACAGTAACAGCTGCGGTGAAGGCACCTGAAAGCAGTCTGAAGTCCTCTGAAAATTATGGAGCCTGTTCCCTAGCTGATAGAGCAGAGCAGCTATCCAAAATGAATCTGGCTTCCCTCTGCCAGTATTCTTCCTCAAATGCCTTCCTTTGCAGTGATCTTGTGCG
>NW_028186083.1:1141126-1147846 GCF_003343005.1 Rhea americana
TTTTTTTTTTTAACCAGAAAGCAAAGAAAAAGAAGTTTTGTTTAACAGACTGGAGTGATCTGAGAAAATCAGAGCTCAGGTTGCGCATGTGTCAGCTTTTCCATTGCTGATACTGTTTCCTTCTGCTATTCTGCATTTATTTTTAAAAGGTCATTAAGCAAGAGACAAAAGGTGAAGTGCAATGTTACAGATTTATAACCCCCCCCCCCGAGCATTTGTTAAACAAAGGGAGAATGCTGCCTCGAACACAAAAGCGTAGGTAAAATAGGTGTCTGCTTTCCACGCTGAGACATCGAAGTCCAGCAGTTAAAGGACGCAAGAGCAAAAGCAGCTAAGTGAAGTATGTTACCAAAGGGTATTCACATCTGTGCCCTATCCCTTACCTTCCTTCAGTGAATTATTTTTCRTTTATTTGAACTCTACCCTTCTTGACACTAAACCTGTCTCATATTAAACTGYCCGTTACTTGCACAAAAGACAATGCAACTTTAAACAATAGCTAGAATTCTGTTCCCATTATAACAAAATTGGTTAAACACCTCGAGCTTTTTATTCCTACAGATTTTGTGCCAAAATCAATAATTCTTCTGGTCACTTTTAATTCTCACCATGTTACACTGCTGCTAGCTTGCCTCTAATGTCTTGCTGAGCTGTCAAATCTCTGGATTATGCTAAAAGTAAATTTTAGTGACTTCTCTAATTGAGTCATTATTTAGAAATGCTATATACTCTAAAGGTAACAGCAGCCCAGCTCATATTCAACTCGCAGTCATTTAAAGAAATATAATTAAGGGGAAACATAAGAAGTTTAAACATCCAGTGCGACATTCTTGTTCACATCTCAAATAGTCAAAGTGCTTCTCTGATATGCTGCCAGCATTTCATCAAAAAGCTTCCACCAAAATTCTCTTTGTTACAAGTTAAAAACTGGGTCTGCCTACGCTCAAAGAGGTTGCATGCTCAAAGATTTATTCCCTTGTTAATGTCTTCTAAACAGGAACATTTTTATAATCAAAACTGAAGACAAAAAGGCAAGACCACATGGCAAGCAGACATTTCCAACTCCTTTGCTCCTGAACAAGGGTCATAAACACGAGCATGTGCTAATGACCAGTATGTCTCGATCAGATCTTCTTTCATGGAATCCTTTCCTGCTCCTTGGAAAAGCTTATGGGTACAATGTGAGCGTTTCTGATTTAAAAGTCTCTAGCAAGGTTTTCCTTTTGTTTTTTTCCTGTTATTGAAAGAAAAACATCATCCAAAAAAAAAATCATCTTTCTGCACTGTTTGCTGATCTCAATATAAAATAAATCCTCTAGGATCTAGATGAAATACTGAAGCATGATTTAGATTGCTGCGTGAACATCTGAACATTAGAGCTTGAAAGTTCAGATCCCAGGCAGTCCTGCCCTTGTGAGTCTGAAATGACTTCAATCTATAGAAAAATTTAAGGATTAAATTAAAACCCTGGATAGTGATTTATCCAGGCAGGTCTTGAAAACCTCCAGGGACAGAGATCCCTGCCRCCACGGGCAGCTTGTCCCCATTCTGGACTGCTCTCTGGAGGAAAAATTTTCCTTACAGTAAGTCAGAAYTGCTCTTATTTAAACCTGTCTGTTGTCTCTCATCCTTCACGATGCGAAGAGGCTAGCTCCAACTCTACAATCCTCATCTTTCCTGTACTGATGGGGAGGGAAGGGGCAAAACCAGACACTGTCTTCTAGGCGCAGTCAGATGAGTGCCGACTAAAGAGGGAGAATCCCTTCCCTCAGTCGACCGGCTCCGCTCCTGCTGCCGACTTGTGCTGAGCTTGCTGCCCTCATCTTTAGCTTGCTTTGAGGCTGCATCACATCGGTCCATGTTCATTGACTCCCCATTGCTAAACCTTCTTTGCAGGTAGCTTCTCTGCTAACTCAGGTAAGACTTCAGGAATAAACTTAGCATTCTTTGTTCTTCTYACAGAGTAATTCTACCTGGCATCGGTGCAGAGAACAGTACACTGGGGATCTGTCCAGTGGAGGAGGGATCTGTCTAACAATGCAAGGGCCAGATCTTTGTAATCACCCTGTTCCTTGCATTGTCTCATTACTCCAAACATAATCCTTCTGATTTATTTGTAATGCATTCTTAATTTGTCGCTGGTGGTGTTGGATCCTGTTTCTGGCTCTGAAGCAGCAGCTTTCCTTTGTTGTTATCCAGTTCTTAACATACACTCTTCAGTTTTCCTGCAGTTCCTCATTGGGAGGCCAAAGTTTATTTACAACACATATAAATATTTTTTCCATCAAAATGCTGCATTAAGTGAGGGGACAATTTTTAATCTGCAAATCATCTCAGCCATTGTACACTGAACATAAACAGGACTTAGAAGAACACAGTCCTTTCTATATCGTATCTCAGCAAGCTTTAAACAGGTGAAACTACCTGTGTCCTCAACTACAGCACAGAGCTATCGAAATACCTGGCCAAACTTCTCTCTGGATGTGGGGCTGCAGGACTGAAGTGAAGCCTGTTTCCTCAAACTATTTTTATGGTTTCAAACATAGCCAGCACATAATTCACCACCCTTCCAATTTATTTCTTACCAATTTAGTTCATTGCTTCTACCTCAGTTTGATCAAAAGCCCCAGAGGAACTGCAGAAAGATAATATAACTTGCAAGATATTCTGAAGAAATAAAAAGCTGTAGATGAGTCAGAAAAAGATACAGATTTGCAGACATGATCTGAAAGACTACTTCAGAGAGCTCTTGCTGAGACAGCATGCTGAAAAACCAAAGAATAAATAAAGTATTTCAGAAAATACCTTCATTTAACAAGTTTTCTTTTTTAAATCAACTATATCTACAAGTATTAGAGTAAAATGCTGGACCAGATGACTTCTTGAAGTTTTTTCCAACCTGAATTATTTTATGATTCAATAATTTTATACAACATAGTACCTCAAAAGCTACTATTTCATTTGTATTAAGTCTATGTTACATTGTTGTCCGTGGAAAGCCTGACGGTACTTTACTCAAACTGAAGSGATCAAGGTTGCTAAAGGGAAACGGATCTGTTTCTTTCACAGGAGAAAGTGAAATTTGCCTCAGTCTGGGCCCTGAGTGCTCCCCTATGCTTTGCACTTTCTGGAAAAGACAAGACGTCACTTTAGCATGTTGCACAGAATTAAGGAACAACTTACTGAAAACCGTTCAAAGTCTTAATGTTCAGATACACTATTTTTAAAAACTGTAATGCTCTGTTGTCTCACACATGAACTCTATAAACTATCTGACTTGTACTTTGCACCCAATAAAAATATAACACTGGAAAAATAATTTCAACAGTACTAAGATAAATGATATTGCTTAACCTGGTTCAAGGATTCCTGTATTTTCAGGGATCAGGCAAATACTTTAACAAAGACTGTGTAGCATCTGTTGCTGTATATTTTTAACGGGGGATGAACTACATGAACTCTGATAAACAAAAGCAGCATGGGACTCACCTAAGGACATCTGTTTGCTTGGCAGTCATAATTTTAAAAAAATGTGTTAAAAGACAGAACGTAAAGCTCACTAGATTAGGTAATATGACACAGGAGACTGCACTGCGCTAGCTGTGTTTTTATGATTTTATGATTGACAATGGATATGAATAGCTGGAATCATCATTGTGTCATTAAATCTAAAATTTAAGAACAACAGAATTTTCAAGAACTACTGTTATGTATTACACATAGCAGTTAACAGGAAGAAAGTACGTTCAGTTCCTCTAAACCATGTGATCCCATTCATTTGGCCACAAAAATTGGCAGGAAAGTAAGTAATAACTTAGATGAAAGGCTGTACAATATTCATTAGAAAGATAGAAAATAAGYAGTATTTCAATACATTGAAAGGAAGCACTTAACCATTAGAAATCTGTCTATAGCGACCCTAAATGAAAATGAGAGTTGTACTTAACAATTTATTTTCCTCATTTGCTTTCTCCACTAACAGAATTAACACAGAGTGCCTGCTAAGAGGGACTGCTCACAGCTTGGTTTTCTAGACCCTGTTAACAACTACCACAAGCTTCTGGCACTCCTGGAAGACGTATCTTTCCACCATTTTACTCCCTTTCCCACTTCTTATTCACGSAAAAGCTAAGTAAAGCTTAAGCAGGTATACTTTTCATCTTTTTTTATCATTTTTAGCCTTAAAATAAGTGTCTGTGCATTCTTTCGTTACCTCTGCACTTCTCAYCAGCTGGAATTATAAAGGCCCTTTATTTTGTTTTTTCATCAATAAATGTTTCTTCAGCATCAACACAACCACTGCAATAGGAGATGCAAATGCTGCCAACAACTGATTGCATTAAAGCATAACTATTAGTTGAAGCTTAACAAATTAATACAAGTTTTCCTAATGACCTTCAGTTTTAAGGGGGTCAGTTTTTCACAAAAATTGAGATAAAGACCTGAACTTGATCTACCATATCCTTTCAGCTCTGCCTGCAGAACAACAATTACAYGAGAACATGGCACTGTCCTATGGGCTTCCTGATGACCTGCTCAGTTATCTGTCTCTCAGACCCTAACTGGTTTTGTTTGCACAGACAAAAGGACTCAATTGCAAAGCCCAGRAAAAAAAATGATAAAGTCTGTCTTAATGATAAACACTATTTAATCCAAAAAAGCCCCCAAGAGCCTTGAGAGAGTTTGCATGTACAAAAACAGAATCTTATCCATCTGTTTTAGTTTCTTATTTTGACAGATATTGAGATTATTAGAGGGTGCAGAATTTCTAGATTCTATGAATATGTTAAAAAATATTGATTTACATTAAATCCAGAAATATTCCTACAATTATTTCCAGTTTGTGACTGTTTTTGCTAAACAGTCCTTATCAAACATTGCTTTTAATTTTCAAGAACAGGAAATCTTTTACACATGAACAAGGAAGCTGAAGGCTTGTCCCAAACAAAAGGAATAATCTTCCAAGATTCTGTTAGGTTTTTATTTTCCTGAAATGATAAATCAGCAAGCACGCATGACTGCATTTTGCTAACTTCTTGCTTGTATTTACTGGACCTAAAGTAGGGGGGGGGAAGGATAACAAAAGCTGAAATTAATACACACATTGATCCTATGGGTATTCAGCCAGTCAGGGGCAGCTGTGCCTGCAGTTTGTGTGCTTTCTCAGGACACTTAATGGCACAGATCTGCAGATAGCAGACAAGTCTACTGCACAGAGACAAAAACTGACACCATCTCCCATGTCAGCCAAGGGGAGTGTAGGGAACATGAGGATATGCTCTTGCCATAACCTGCAACCCCAGAACAGATACAAACAATGGAATACAGATAAAAAATGCTTTTGGAGTTGGGCTTTCAAGAGGAAGTGGCAGTGGTCAACTCCYTGTGGTAGCAGGGCACGTACGTAGGTTAGTATATCCATACCTCCTCTCGCTCTGAAGGAAATACTGTTTTCTACATAAGTTGTAAGAAGTCATTTGCCTTTCCATCGCTTCCTCCCAACAGCAGAAAACCCAAAAGTCATTCAGACTATGCACTTTATCTGCTAAAAGTTTATAGGAAGGCTACGTAACTACCTTCAAGTGCAGCCCATGTATTTCAGTACCTGTAGACATACAGGGAAGTATCCACATAAAATGCTAGRGTATCTCATTTCACAACTTACAGATGTTACAGAATTGTATTATAGTTAATCAAGCTGTTAATTTCAGACACTCCTTGTCTAAAACACGTACAGTTTTGAGTCAGAAAGTAAAAGATGTTCAACGGCAAGAAATGCCACATTTTCTTGGTCATGATACARTCCCTTCACACATTTAAGGGCCCTTGGTATTCTTCAGAATCCAGTRAAGCCTTATTACTGGAAATAGCACATATGAATACCTTTGGTAACTGGAAGTTTAATTTCTTAATTTCAATACCTAAAAGCCTTAAGAGGGGAAATTCAAGACAGGGGCAACTCTATCATATTCTTAAATTAAGCTTTCAATATTGAAAATGAACAAATGACTCAAGTGTCACTAATGGAATTATCACACTGGTGAAGAACGAACGATCTGAACGCTTGGCAATCTATTACTAGGCCGTAAAGATGACAACGCTGGGCAAGTATCATATTTTAATCCTCCACAAATGCTCCAACTGCAGCTGATGGAGCAAGCGCCTGCCACACTTCCATAGGGCCAGCAGGGCCTGGCACCAGCCGCGGAAGCTCCGTGGTGACACTGACGCATGCTAATCCTTGGCTGAGTATCCATTTAGCATCTTCAAGGGCCATAAAATAAGAACAATAGTTCATTTCCAGCTAAACATAACCACGCTGTTTTTGGAAACATTCAGAAAACAAACAATACCAGCTGATAATGTGACAGCTTACTGTGGACTTTGGTCCAGTTGCCAGAACAACCAGATTTACTTCCTTTTTGGGGAAAAAAAGTGATTATAATTCTAGTAAGTCTCATATAGTCAATCACAGCTCAGAGGAAATGTCTCAACATTATGTACAATCAAGAAGAACATACGTGAGCAAGTGCTCATAGAACGGGGAACAGCAGCAGGAACGCATCAGTATGCCAAGCCTGTACCTTAGGTCCCTTAAGATCCTTATTTCAATACTCTGTTTCCAAGAGCAAAACCTTGGAATGTGTGGATGCCTCATATATACCCTCACGTACATAAGGCATCATTTCACTTACATTTGGCTGGTTTCTTAGAATACAT